>NC_135376.1:9722500-10015000 GCF_049243985.1 Paroedura picta
CTGTTAGGTTTTGGGCTCCTAGCTGCATTTGCTGCTCTTTATCTTTAGCCACCTTGCGAGAACTTTTGAGTCATGTTACTGTTTATACCCGAAAGCTTCCCTAACTCTGTCATGTTTAATTATGATTCATTTGACTGTGACTTACAGGCTTATATAAATATAAATACAAACTGCATCCCCCCATGTCGTCTTACATGTGAATTTCTAAACAGAGTAAAACTAGCTTGTTCAATCCATTTCAGTTTTAGTTGTTGATCTCATTCGTTTGCAGATGCCTGTCTTGAAAGCCGTAGCTTTACTTGGGGAAAATGGGTCACAATTTGGATGGAAGGGAAATTGTTGGCCCAGTGTAAACAAATCTAGCCACGGTTAAAGAGAGCAGTCTTGAATGTTTTCTTCTCCTCTTTGGGACACAATTTCTTCTCTTATCGTGTTAATCTGTGCTGGTGTTATTAGCTGTGCTTACTGTCTTAAGTTGAAGCAGGGTTTGCAAACTTGAGTCTATGTTAACAGTAGCCAGCTCAGCCTAACGCTGAACAATGGGTAAAGCTAACAAGGGAGGAGACATATTGGAGTTCCCAGTGATTCCAACCTTATATTCACATTCTTAAAATCTGTGTGGTTTAAAGCAGTGGTCCCCAACCTTTCTGAGGTTGGGGACTGGCAGGGCATCGGGGCGCGGCCGACGGCCCGCGCGGCCCACGCCCACGCATCGGACGCGCCCGCGGGCCATGCCCGCGCACTGGGCCGCGCCCGCACATCGGGCCGCGCCCGCGCATCGGGCCGCTTGTGGCCTGGGAAGTTTTTTACTGCGGGGGGGGGGAGAGGGAGCCGCGGCCCGGCGCCATGGCCTTTGCGGCCCGCAGATTGGGGACCACTGGTTTAAAGGGACCTTCATGAAACATCTAGCATCCATACCACAAGGATTCTCAGTTTAAGTATTAGGGATTCTCAGTTTAAGATTCTCAGTTTAAGTATAAAGGATTATCACTTTAAGTATTTGTAAGGTTGTCACTTGGAGGAGGGTAGGATGCTGTTTCCGTTGGCTGCAGAGGAGAGGACACGCAGTAAGGGGTTTAAACTACAAGTACAACGATATAGGCTAGATATCAGGGGAAAAAAATTCATAGTCAGAGTAGTTCAGCAGTGGAATTGGCTGCCTAAGGAGGTGGTGAGCTCCCCCTCACTGGCAGTCTTCAAGCAAAGGTTGGATACACACTTTTCTTGGATGCTTTAGGATGCTTTGGGCTGATCCTGCGTTGAGCAGCGGGTTGGACTAGATGGCCTGTGTGGCCCCTTCCAACTCTGTGATTCTGTTTCCATCTCATTACAGATACAGATACAGATACATTTGGACTGGCAACTGAGCTCTGACATGGGAGTTTCCTGCCCTGCCTATTGGATGACTGTCACATTATTGTGCTAAAAGCAATTGCTGGTGTTTTTTTTTTTAATTGAAAAAGTCCTTTGGGGGGGGTAGATGGGGAGCTGAGGTAAGGAAAAACAGTGTGCCTTCCAGATGGCTTGCTAGGGTGCTTGGATTGCCTTCTTTCTGGAAAGATCCGATCAAACCAGAGTGAGAACCAGCATGGTGTAGTGGTGAAAGTCTCAGGCTTGAATCTCTGGAAGCGCTCTCTGTTACTCTGGGCCAGTCACTCCCAGCCTTGCCTACCTCAAAGGGTTGTTGTGAGGATAAAACGGAGGAGAGGAGAATGATGATGAAAAATTAATTGCTTTGGGGTCTCCATTGGGGTGAATAGTGGGATATAAATAAAGGAAATAAATAAAACCAGGGAACATAGCAAGGGTGGAGAAAACCCGGAAAATGGATGATTGGTGAGCTATGATGTATGAATGCTCATCATCAACTACCCCCCCTCCACTGGAGCTTGAAAGCCAAGATGGAGAAAGGCTTCCATGTGAATCATCTTTCGTTCCTGCTTAATGCGGGTGGTGTGTTACTGTAAATGAGGCTGTGAACTTTTAGTATTTCTAGCAAACCAGAGCGCCATCCACGTTGCACAGATTCATACTTACTGCCCTTGTCATGCACATTCCCAAATATGGTGTAATAACTTCTCTTTGGGGTATTCTGATGCCTTATTTTACTTGCTGGGCCAAAGAGATGCTTTTCCTTTTGTGACCAGCTATAGTAGTAATAGCAGCAAACTATTGATTGATTAATGAATTAAGCTTTATTTCTGTATTTCCACTCCTTCCTGTAAGGTTCCGGGAATGTATCATCATCAGTAAAATAAGAGTCATAAATAGCATTGAAATAACACATAACCATTTAAATAATTTATACCCCAGTGCATCTGCCAATTCAATTTAGACATTGAGGGGTTTCACTCCTTGGATGGGGATCCTCTTCCAGTGTTTCAACAAGTGTTTAACTGGGGAGGCCAGCCAATTAGATATCGGTAGGTATTCTATTCCCAGACCCAACCGTAGGCCTGGCGGAAATGCTGTTTTACAGGTCCTGCAGAACTTATTAAGGTCCCTCGGGGCCCTGATCTCAGCGGACAGAGCGTTCCACTAGGCTGGCCTCTCACCTGTTTGAGGCCAGGGACCCTGAGCAGGTTTTGGTCCATATTTCTGTAGAGCTCTTTGGGGGATGCAATGGAAGAAATTACAAAGTTTGTGGATTTGACCAAGCTTAGCAGATTTTCTGTTTAGTGCCTTGAGTGATGATTGAGTTTGGCAACAAGCAGATTTTATATTCTTTTGGACAGTGAATACCCCTTTTAATAATTATAAATGTTACCACTCTTCATCGGGTTTCTGCTGTATGAGTAGCATGGACATTGGTTTCATTTTAGTTCCTCACAGCCTAACTATTAGGATTGCCGTCTCTGGGTGGGGAAGTACATGGAAATGTTGGGGGGTGCTACTGGGGAAGGCGAGGTTTGTGGAGGGGAGGTATCTCAGTAATGACCTGATTCCACAGGTTCTACCTACCAAAGCAGCCATTTTCTCTAGGGGAACGGATCTAGGTCACCTGGAGATCAGTTGTAATAGCAGGAGATCTCCAGGTGGCACCTGGAGGTTGGCAGCCCTTATACTAACTATAAGCCCTGTTCGTTGCATTCATGGCTGTGCCATACAGCCTGCATAGGAATTTGGACAGTTTGTGCCATGGGTTCATTACCAGAGCCACCTCTTTGTTGCGAGTGCAGCAGCCATTTTATTATTATTTTATTATTATTATTATTATTTATTATTATTTATTATTATTTATTATTATTTATTATTATTTATTATTATTATTATTATTTAATTTTTAGACCGCCCTTCTCCAAATAGGTCTCAGGGCGGTTTACAACATAAGCAGTTAAAACACAATAAAATCCCCATAAAAACCCCAATTAACATCAACAACAAATCACATATATAACATATAAGTGGCGGTAGTCACAATTCTGATCGTATTTACCAGACTTCCCCCCAAGTTCAGCCTGGTGGGGAGAATAATATTCAGAAGAGGGTGGCGCCAATGCAATGGATCTAACAATGATCTCGATGTTAGAGATCTCAATATTGAAGGGGATCCTCTGATGGATTAGTGGATTTGCATCCCATGTTGATTTACTCTTGCACAGAAACCTGCTAATGAGAGAACTCTTTGAGCGTGTTGGATAGCGGGTGGGAGTTTAAAACTCTATTGTATTGCCATCTTTTAATGTAAGGGTTTTTTTTTTTAGGATTTGTATTGAAGTTTATTGTTTTATTGTAAACCGCTGCGAGACAAATTGAGAGCAGCGGTATATAAATTCGAAAATAAATAAATAAATAAAATGGCTGAACTCTGTGAAGCTAAATGGCTGGGAAGTAAATTCTGTGGATGGCACTTGTCCTTAATTTCCAGCAAGCGAGTCTATGATGGCAGGAATCAAAGTCTGCCATCATCTGACATGTGTTTGCTCAAGTCAGTTGCACTGAAATAAACACCTTCCTGAATAGAACAGTGTTTAGGTATTTCACTGGGCACATGTGGTGCTCCTGTTTCAGGCGGCTTTTAGCAGGTCCTTCTGGGACTCCTGCTTTGTTCATTGGCAGTGGAAGTCTTCGGTAAGGAAAGGCGGGGAGTTGGACAGCTTACATACTGTGTCATAGAGTCATATGTTGTTGCTTGGAGGCTATATTGGCCACTTGTGGCCATGTTCACTACTAACTAAATAACGTTTATTTCATGACAACCTTTATTATTATTTAGGAGCTGTTTGGCCAGTGAAACCAAGGATTAGTGTCTTTTTAAACATTAGTATTTTTGCGACCGTACAGTCGACGTCTGATTCAGCTTGAAAAAGAAAACTTTTAAATCGGTTGTCTAGTGAAAAGGTAATAACCATTGATTTGGTGCATCGGTCTAAGTGGTTATCAATTCAGCCTTCTCATCCAGAGCAACCGCTGTTAATTAGTTTGGAATTATCAGTGTCATATAAAAAGGCAAGAGTTCTGCATCTCCATTAGCTTTCTCTGGGACGTTGCAGATGTGCACTAAATGGCACAGCTGCATGATAATTGGGTGAGTCGAGGGGAGCTTTGGAAATTTGGCAGGGCTGGCTGTGGCCCAGTAGCACACGGCACCCTTTCAGGGGTAGTCAACCTGTGGTCCTCCGGATGTCCATGGCCTACAATTCCCATGAGCCCCTGCCAGCATTTGCTGGCAGGGGCTCATGGGAATTGTAGGCCATGGACATCCGGAGGACCACAGGTTGACTACCCCTGAGCTATGTGACTGGTACTTCAGAATAATTTTCTCCTGCTAGGTCTCTCAGTCACTTATAAATGCTAGTTATTTTGTCAGGGTTCATTTGTTATGTCTGAAATTGCATGCATATAGGGGAAGTATCAGAGGTACACCTGTCTTGAAACGGCATAAAAACTGGATAATAGGTGCACTGAAAGAGCCAGCAGACATTTTTGGGTTTGCCACAGGGACATTATAAGCCATAATAGATCACTCTTAATTGAAGGCAGAGTTCTGATTCTCATAGCTTCAGAAATAAGTTTGGCAGTGTGATGTGCTGAACAAATCTCTTACAAATTGGGCAATTAAAAATCCGTATTCCATTTTCATCTCTTCCAAGATTGAGAGATGTGGTGAAGTGTGCATTCTGTACCTGCATCTTCTAGATATGTTAAAACAATATGAAGGTAGATTTATATGTACACATGAGCCATAATTTTGTTGTACACCTGACTCATAGTTATTTACAGAGTTTGACTACAGATGGACTAATTTCCAATTGGCTTATCTCATCTACCCAGGATATCTTGCTGACTCTGGCAAGCAAAGAGTGTCAAGCACTCTTTAAGACTAATGTGCTGAAATTGACTCTGGGGGGGCGGGGTCATGTTGATCTGCAATAGAACAATTAAATTTGGACCCAGTAGCATCTTAGAGACTAACAAGACGGTATGCTTTTGAGAGTCAAAGCTCTACTGCAGCCCTTTCGACAGTGTACTTAACCTCAGTAGGTTACTTTCTTCATGGGCACGAATGAGCAGCATTCATTTCTGCGGAGAAAGCAAAGGGGCTGTATCCCCAGTGAGCCCAGTTTTTAGCGCTCCCTTGAAAGCTTTGCTAGTTGGAGTCACAGCTTTATTGTCTCCCATATCGCTCAGCCCCTGAGAACGTAGTTTGCTCCATCTGCACAGTCCCACCCTGGGGTCGTTTTCTGAGATTTTTGGCAGCTTCCTGTGTTTTGCAGTGTTGCTGCAGTGGAGGCATATAGTCTTCAGACCCCTTTGTAAATTGTACACCGTCTCCTCAGCCTTGAAGAGCGAGGTCACACCTAGGCCTGTTTCCTGTGTTTATTTTTGAAGAAGTGGCAGGCTTTGCAGAACGCCGAAAGGAGTTCTCCAGCACTTTCCGACTGCGAAGAGGTGCTTGGAAATCATTCCGACTTGAAGCCAGAGCCTTTCTAAGCTGGGTAGCAGTCATTTCAGATAGTAAGCTAGCTTTGTAATGAAGCTTGGTGAATTCCTGGTTCCTAGTTGGATTTGTTTTCAGCTTCTGGATTGAGAGTTTGGGTCCCAGGTTTGTGATCCCTCCTCAATCCCTGGAACTCACAGAACGACCATGGGCCTAATCTTTCAGCCTAATCTGCCCCACTGTGTCACTGTGAGTAAAAAAATGGAAGCCCAGAACCTGCGTTTCCTTGGACGGAGGAAAGAAAGGAGGAGATTCTTGAAAGACCATTCCATCATTCTAACCACAGCTATGTTTATGTCATTGTATGGACGAAGCATAAAGCTCTTGGTAAGGTTTTGCTATGGTAGACTGGTTAAACTATTATTCTGGAATGCGTCCCTGTCAGTGGTGCTTGAGCAATCACTAACTATAAAGGGGATTAATAGTTCAGTGATGATCCAGTTGTTACAATTAGCAAAGAAAATCTTGGTCTCTAAAACTGGGTGATCCATTTTAGACTCCCGCATGCATTCACCTGAATTTTATAATAATATTAATAGGATTTTATACTGCGCTGTTGATTACTCAAAGTAGTCTCAGAACAGCTTATAATCGCCTTCCCTTCCTCTCCCCACAGCAGGCACCCTGTGAGGTAGGTGGTACTGAAAGAGCTCTGACAGAACTGCTCTGAGAACAGTTCTAACAGGATTGTGATTAGCCAAAGGTCACCCAGCTGGCTGCCTGAGGAGCAGTGGGAAATCAAACCCTGCACTCCAGATTAGACCTGCTGCTCTTAATCACTACACCAAGCTTGCTCCCATAAACACACAGCCATGTTTTTCTTGGCGTAAGAACGCAGGTGATGAGCAGGAGGCTTGGTCCACTGACTCTGAATCCTAAGGCAGGTTTCAGGTATTCCGCAGGTAGCAGGCAGAAGGATAAATCTACAGATGATTAGACAGCTTATAGCTGTTTTAAAGTCACACATATATACATGCACAGGAAACAGGATTAGCTGACATCAAATATCATTGGGGTTTTTAAAAAATAAATGTTATTATCAAAAAAGTTAACAGAAAAGAAAATAGAAAGATTTCATATAAGAGTCCCATCAATCTTGAAATTCTTCTGGTGGTCACCTGTTGATTAAATTAATTAGCTTTGCCATTACCGTGAGAAATATTGTTGGGCTTGCACTGTGTGAGGCTATTGTCGGAATACCCTCCAGAGGATTTTGATATTCGATGTAAGCTAATTCTGTTTCCTGTGCCTGTGTAATTGAAGCTGGCTTGGGCTTTAAGGAGTATGTGATTCAAATCTTATATACTAACAAATCTCTCTCTCTCTCTCTCTCTCTCTCTCTCTCTCTCTCTCTCTCTCTCTCTCTCTCTCTCTCTCTCTCTCTCTCTCTCTCTCTCTCTGTGTCATTATTTTAAAATGTTCACTTTTACAGAATGGTGACCAAAAGGGTCACATGATAAAAAGTGTATTAAAATTTAGCATGGCATGGAAAAGTGCTTAGAAATTTCTTGCCATCTCTCATAACACTAGCACTCCTTGTCACTTGCCAGTGAATGGAATTGGATTCTGACCGATGAAAGAAAATACTGTTCTTCACACAATGCACGATTAATTTATGGAAATGGAGAGGTGCTGCAAGATCCAAGGCTGGCCACGGGTGTCAATGGCTTTAAAGGGAGATCAGTAGTTTCACAGAAGGGTAAGGTAAAGGTAAAGGTATCCCCTGTGCAAGCACTGAGTCATGTCTGACCCTTGGGGTGACGCCCTCTAGCGTTTTCATGGCAGACTCAATACAGGGTGGTTTGCCAGTGCCTTCCCCAGTCATTACCGTTTACCCCCCAGCAAGCTGGGTCCTCATTTTACCGACCTCGGAAGGATGAAAGGCTGAGTCAACCTTGAGCCGGCTGCTGGGATCAAACTCCCAACCTCATGGGCAGAGCTTCAGACAGCATGTCGGCTGCTTCACCACTCTGCTGTTAATAATGGCTGTTGGCTAGGATAGCTAAAAACGGAATCTCCATGTTCTGAGTCAGGATGCTACTGAATATCAGCTCAGCAGCAGTGTCATGTAGCCTTTGTGTCCTGTGTGTTGTCTTTGAAGCAGCATCTTCCTGGCCAGTACGATGCTAGACTAGATAGACTGTGGTGTAGTAGCGTTCTTTTGAAGGTAGAGAGAAAGAGGTTTCCATGTGCAACTAAAATAGACTGCAGCCCTTGCATTAGAGCTGTGGGACAAATCTAAAGGAACAGTCAAGCCCCTGAATGTTATATATATAAGCAGGCATTTCAAATTGGCAGACATATTTCCTGTTAGATTAGGTGTAGGATTATAAATTTTGTTGTTCCAGGATCAGTTTATATTGAGTAGAAACTGAAGGGAAATGCTGTGATTCCTGGATTTACAGGTGCAAAGCTATATGTGGAAAATTCTAAATACTGGGGGAAAGAAGTCATATTTAACAGTCCTTTAAATCTTTTATGTTTTTGCAACGTGAATAGTTTTGACTTTTGGGTTCATGTAGAAAGAATTTCAGTTGGGGGAAATGTTGAAATATCTATATCTAATTTGGCATTGGCCAGTAATCTTACACATTATTTCCCTGTGTGAATATGAAAGAAAATTGTGGGAAATAATTGTGTAAGATTATTTACTTTATTAATTTAATTATGTAATTTATTATAGATTTTATGGAATTGATAAGTGTTGTAATCAAGAGTTAGTGTTCCCAATGGAATGCCAATTTTCTTATATGCAAAAATGTCTAAAATGACAATTTTTTGACTGCCTTGTTCCACTAGGAATTTTGCATGTATTAAGTACCACAAAGAAGTGTGGTGTTTTATTAATAGAAGCAAAAGGACTTGTTGTATGTAACATTTCCTGCACAAACTGAAAGGCCTTTAAAATTGCAGAAATGAAATGGAGACGACAGAAAATGCACAGACGTTTCTAAAGGAGATGATAGTCTTTTTCAGATTATAGAATTAAAGATTATCGATAGGTTTTTAAGACACAAAGGTTCCTTTTGAGGATGCGGTAGTGGGTGGGGCCAAAATTATGTGCTGGGGGGGGGAAATTATGTGCTGGGGGGGGAAAGGAAGTCCACTTGCTGTTTTAGATGCATCAGTGAACAGACGACTGATGCTTTCACATTTTTATGCAGTGTTGATAAATCGGTACTTTGCCTCTTATCCCGAGAGGTAACTAGCACTGTCATGTCTGGTAGTCTGGTAAGGTAAACCTTTTGGGCACCAATTACATTGACGAGGTTGAAATATTCTCTTCTTGCTAACGGGCATCCTAACAACGAGGATGCATTCCTCTTAAATGTTTTATTTAAGAGCCAGCAAACAGTTCCCCAAACAGTTCTGCAGGGCCTGCAAAAGGGAGCTCCTCCACCAGGCATTTGGTTGACCTGGACCATCGCTTCCAATTGGCCCTCAGCCCCCCCCCCCCCACCTCCTATTATGACCGCCACTAATCTGCCTAATGCACTGGGTCCCAGTAAGAATTGAGCTGAGGCTCCTTTGCAGTTCTATCTTATTATATTATTGCTGTATTGTTATTGCTGTTGTCACATGTGTTTCCTTATGTTATCTGTACCTGTTACCTGTTTCCTGTAAACCGCCCTGGGCCTTCGGGGGAGGGCGGTATATAAATATAAATAAATAAATAAAATAAAATCGTATAGTGGTTAGGAGCAACAGCATCTAATTGGTGAGCCGGGTTTGATTCCCCACTCCCCCACATGGAACCAGCTGGGTGATCTTGGGCTCGCCACAGCCCTGATAAAGCTGTTCTGACCAAGCAGTGATATCAGGGCTCTCTCAGCCTCACCCACCTCACAGGGTGTGTGTTGTGGGGAGAGGAAAGCGAAGGCAATAAGCCACTTTGAGACTCCTTTGGGCTGTGAAAAGCATTGTATAAAAACCAACTCTCCTCCTCTTCCTCCTCCTTCTGATTTTTGTATATTCATGAGACATCTAGGCACCAAATCTCTCCAGTCAATGAGCTTCTTCATTAAGTTGGGTGCTATGAACAGTGGAGTTACTGAAATAACCCCAGGCAGTTCCATGTGCCCCTCCTCCACAGGGGAATCCTGAGGGTCCTTCAGCATTTATGTGTGCAGTGAACACTGCAGCTTGAGGAAAAATAGCAGGAATTGACCCCTTTCCATCTTTCATAAGCTTTTTTGCAAATGCAGCAAATATTGGGTCAGTGGCACATGAGGTTAATCTCCATGCTGTATTACAGTCACACAGCTACCCTGGAATTGTAATAGTCGAAATTAACATAAATAGAAATAGAAAATCTCAACATCCAGGAAAAATGGCTTTGAAACACCTGAAATTCTTAATTAAAATAGCTTAGTAGATCCAAAAAAGACAGCCTGTTAAGGATTCCTTTATAACTAAATACTTTTTTGGTAACATTAGGAGCGCCTTGGTTCTGTTAATTTATTTATACAGTATTGTAAGCAAGCTTCTAATGGAATACAAGCTGGTCATGGTCTAAATGTGAGTCATCCACACTTATTTTTTTAAAAAATCCCTTTAGTTAGTTCTGTGGATGTGGTAAGTTTCTGTGATCTCTGTAAATTGTGCAAGCATATATGATGTGGTAAGGTTCTGTGATCCCTGTAAATTGTACAAACACCTTTTTTTGGATCTAAGAGGTATGTAACCTTGTGTTAAAAACTATTTAACTACAGATGAAGATTTTGCTGTTGGAATGCATCTGGTCTTCTCATGTGAATTTAAGGGAGATCGGTGTGCTATCCATGTTATGATGACTTTGTGTTTTTTCATAGACATGAAAAGCTATTTGTTTTGGTTTGGATTTTTTAATGGTACGTTAGTTTTTCCCCATAACATGCTGATCAACATAAGGCTGAAGCAGGGCATAAAAGTTGCATCCATTTACTTTGTCTTTTTAATTTAATTTTTATTTTGCAAATGACAATTTACAGTTAAGAACACAAAGACAAAGATTGCAAAGTTAGAAGGGGAAAAAACAAAACAATTACAGACTTCAAGCTGCAAATTAGAAGTAGATTCACAGAATGAATGAAGGGTTCCCAGCCAGTAGCAAACATTGAGTTAGACCAGGGGTAGTCAAACTGGGGCCCTCCAGATGTCCATGGACTACAATTCCCATGAGCCCCTGCCAGCAAATTCGTGGGAGTTGTAGTCCATGGACAACTGGAGGGCCGCAGTTTGACTACCCCTGCTTTAACCTATTTCATAATTTTGCCAGGTTTTACTAGAACATAAGGTTGGGTCTAAAGGAACTGCTACCATAACAGTTTTTGCTGACTGTGAGGTTCTCTTAGACTAGAGACCCCCTGCTTTGCATATTAGACAGTTCTCGAGAATTCTTTGACCCGACCCCCCCCCCAAAGCAGACTTTTGAGGGAGGGGCAGCTGCAAGACAGAGTGAAGTACAGTCCTATCCCCTCCCCCCCCATCTGCATTGTTCCAGTGGCACAGCAGTGTCTTGGATCCAACAGACATCGTACAATAGGAAAATGAAAAAGATTTTACGTGTCCCTACTTGTTAATAATACGGAATGTGAAGTGCTCCAAAACATTTTTTTTAAATATTGGGGTAATAAGCTCACAGGATTTCGTCTCAGTCTCTTGTCCTTTGTGCATTCTAAAGAAAGATCGCTAACACCTTTTTATAGTAGCATAAAGCTCCAAGAATTTGCAATCAGGATGATTTTTGTACAGAGAGGAAAGGAGAAAATTGAAAAGTGGATTTCTAAGCTTACAGTGCAGTACCAAACAGAGCTATACCATTCTGAGCCCCCTGACTTCGATAGATTTAGAAGATTACCCTGCTTAATATTGCACTGTTAGTTCATGATGTTTCTATGCAGACATATACAGATAATTACAGTGATCATTTGCAAGAGTTGTAATTGTTGATAACGCAAAATTCATTTACTGTGTTAAGCAATTTAACAGGCATGGAGACTGAGAAAACTGTCAAACCAGTTTAGCTGGTGGCTAGTGCTATCAACCCCAGGGGTCAGCAGCCTTTTATAATTGAATAATTGGATATAATTTTCCATACTTCTGAATTTATAATTAAAGCGTTAACTACATCAGAATTCACAACAAGAGATCAGTAAGGAGAACACGTTTGTCTTGAGCCACTAGGAAAGATGGGACACGTATTTTAATAAAGTTGCTGCAAACATGCCGTTTAACATTGTGGATCATTAGCAAGGTGATTAATAATCCATACATCCTTCATTAGGAAGTGACACACACAAAATCTAACAAATCTAATAGATACATACCTGAGTACCCTGTGTGCTTTCTTCAGTGTATGCATAAATGTATGCATGGTTTGCTCTTGGATTACCGGCAGCTGCTATTCCAACACCCCACTTCCCTTCTTCATATACGGTATCCCTAAAGATTTCATTGCCCTTTTCTGAAGAGCCACATTTGGCTCTGTAGCCACATGCCGGCAGACCCCTGATCTTATCCACTTGACAGATTCTTATTCAGAAATTTCCTGCGGAACAGAATTCACAAAATGCCGTTTATGAAGACAGGCTGAAATCTTCCAGCAGTATCTGGATTCAGAGTTCTCCAGAATTTACTAGGCTAGATTTTCAAAAGAGAGGGGGGGGGGAGAAATCCTTCTGCAAGTCTTTTTTGAAGGTGTCAGACTTCCTCCAGGAAACTCCTCAATATTTTCCTAGCAAAACCCCAGTTGAACAGCTTAAATGCTATCTCCGGCACCAGCCAGGCCCCTATCCTGCTTTGTTGTCTTTTTGTACCTTCTGGGAGTGCCTCTCTTCTAGGACAGAATACTTATTTGCTTTGATAGAGACAGAGATAGATACAGGGTGTGTATCTGTCTTGCTCACTTTTTTGTTCTTGTCTATAAAACTTTGGCTGAGACTTGGTCTGACAGAGAGATCAAAGGATGGGTCTCTCTCTATCATGCCTTGTTGGGACTTTAGGGAGCCTTCAGTGCCTGGCAAGGGTGTCTGGTAACATCTTCTCCCCCTCCTCCCCAGCCTCTGTGCAGCTACAAAGGGGGAAAGCGTTAGCTGTGGCATCTGGGCTGCTGCAATTCTTTGCAGAAGAGAGCTTACTCGACTTGGTGCTGCACCCCTTGTATGATTCTGCTGATTGCCCGGGGCTCTCTCTTCACCTTGCTTCCTCCTGAGTGGCACATAGGTCCCTTTGAGAGCTCGTGGGCACTGCACAGAGGCTAAGGTGGTGTCTGCTGTGTTAATGCTCCTGGCAGAGGTTGCTTACTGCTGTTGGCATCAGGATGCCTGACGTGGAACAATTCTGGACCAGGCCCCTTCAGCATGATCATATGGAAGCAGAAGAAGAGTTGGTTTTTATGCCCCACTTTTCACTACCTGAAGGAGGCTCAAAGTGGCTTACAATCACCTTCCTTTCCTCTCCCCGTGACAGGGACCCTGTAAGGTAGGTGGGGCTGAGAGAGCTCTGGGAGAGCTGTTCTGGCAGAACAGCTTTAAGAGAACTGTGGCTGGCCCAAGGTCACCCAGTTGGCTGCATTTGAAGAAGTGGGGCATCAAACCCAGCTCTCCAGATTACAGGCCACCGCTGTTAACAGCTTTGGAGCACTGAACTGCAGAGGCATACAGGGATAATCATTTGAGAGCTGTACCATAAGATTTTCTTTTCAATTTTTTTTTTTACATGGTAGGTTGCCAGGACTTAAGCCTCCCCATGCACACGGGCTTGGTGCCAGCATGCTCAGGTGCGCTTGGCACGCACAAAGAACACAGTGGTTGGACACAATCAAAATGGACACCGACCAGAACATTGCGTGGCTGAGGGAAGCAGTGCAGGATGGGGGATTGTGGCAACAGCTGTGCCATCAGGTCGCCAGGAGTCAGACACGACTGAATGGCTGACAACAACAACAGGCAGAATGTGTCTTGAGTGAATGGGCTGGGCTGGATGTTTCTTCCAGTTCTCTGTTGCTCGTAGCCTTTTCGGAATATCCCAATACGGTTCCTGTGTTCAGCTGCATTTTTGTCTGCTCTGTGGCATCTCTCCTGGGCTTTCCATAGAGCTTCGCACTGCAGCAGGTTTTATAGTGGCTGTAGTGGTTAAGAGAGGTGGCCTCTGATCTGGGGTTTGTTTCCCCAGTTCTCCACATGCAGCCACCTGGCCGACCATGGACTAGTCTTACAGAGCCATGGACTATTCTCACAGAGCAGTTCTCTCGGAGAGCTCTCTCAGCCCCACCTACCTCACAGGGTGTCTCTTGTGGAGAGAGGAAGGGAAAGGGGTTTGCAAGCCGCTTAGAGACTCCATCAGGTGGTGAAAACCCAATGCTGGTGCTAATCAGATATTTTCCTTTTTAAAAAACTGTTGCATTAAATGTGTGTTTGTGCATATGTGTGTGTAGTGCCATCAGGTGACATCTGACATATCTATCCTATGAATGCATGAATGATTCCCCTGCCCTCCCCCCCAAAAAAAGTCTTTTTGTTAACAGCCTTGTTCAGGTCTTGCAGACTGAGGTCCACGGCTTCCTTGATGGAATCAGTCTGTCACAGTTGTCCGCAAAGCATATTCTGAAATCATACCTTGGCTGTAAACTTGCCAGGTGACGCTGGAAACCGTTATCTCTGCAACGTGGGATAAATACTGGCCTTCCTTTACAGGTTACATTGTATGGAACGTCGACACAATGCAAATGAGACACAACCAACACTTGAAATGTGCTGTAGGGATGTGGAGTGTCTTTTGATACAAAGAATCCTGAGGTTTGGATAAGCAGAGTGCTGCAGGGGCATAAGATGGCGACTCCCCTAATTATAATGCAGCACACTTAAAATTTCATCTCCCAGATTTCTGTTGTGTGTTGGAAATTGAATGTTGCAGTTGGAAAATGAAGGTTGTCGTGTCAGCACAACTAAAATGTGGGGGTTTTTTTGTTTGTTTGTTTCTCAGCAGATTTCTTTTCGCCAGTATTGTAACCGTGGGGAAGACATCCATTCAAGAGGATGAGTGAACTGGAACAGTTGCGGCAGGAGGCGGAACAGCTTCGGAATCAAATCCGAGTAAGGTGTTTCCTTAACCTGTTTCTTGGTACTGATCCTAAATCAGGGGTAGTCAAACTGCGGCCCTACAGATGTCCATGGACTACAATTCCCAGGGAATTGTAGTCCATGGACATCTGGAGGGCCGCAGTTTGACTACCCCTGTCCTAAATAGTAATCACTAGGGATTTTAAATAGTAATAACAGGGAGGGGAAGGGGAAGGCAGAAAGAAGTTGCTACCCTACAAACAAGTGAGATCAGCAGCTGCCCCATTTCCGTGTGTTCTCTGGGGTGGAATGGTCTGCCCAGAGGCTCTAGAACTGTGGTTCTCAACCTTCCTAGTGCCGCAACCCTTTAATACAATTCCTCATGTTGTGGGGACCCCCAACCCTAAAATTATGCAAGGGTTCTTTCACAGAAATTAAACCGAAACTGATCAATGGTGTGCAGATCCATTGTTCATGATTGAATATAGGTTTTTTTTCTGGGGTTTCTCAGTTCAGTTCTGCCTCTTGTCCCACCGTGCCGATCTCGCTCTTTTCCACTGCTCCAGAAACGAACGCTCTCTCGATCTACCCCACAAGGCTGTTGTGTGGATGACACCCCCCCCCCCCGGCCAAGCTGCTTGCCCTGCTGCGGCCCCTGTGAAAGGGTCGTCCCAAAGGGGTCCTGACCCCCAGGTTGAGAACCACTGCTCGAGAGAGGCCCCCTCTTGGTGGTTGTTTCCCCCAATGCGCAAAACAGAATTGCTCATGATGCCTTATGGAAGGAGCCAAACTATGGTGTAATGGTTCAGCTCAGAGGGTGACTTACTGGGGAGCTGATTCCCTGAGCTGATTATCCTGTCGCTTTTGGTTTAGATGTTCCCATATTTTGCAGTCTGCTTACTGATTGACTGAACATATCTATATTGTTGTTACTTGCAGTCTGCCTCGGGTTTCTGAGGACAGACTGCAAACAACTAACTTAGGCCTGTCACTGTGTTCTCTCTTCTCACAGGAAAGCTGCAAGGTAAGGGAGGGGGGGAACCTGCTAGCTTTCTAGCTGCAATTAGAGGAGAAATGGATGTGGCTTTATAGATCTGTGGGAATCAGAGAGATTGCTCCTGGGTGGGGGGTAGGAGTAGGAGACAGCCATGAAAGCTGTGATTTCATTCGGAATAAGCAGTAATTTCATTAGGAATATTGATTCTGGTACATATATAACAGCTACGCAGGTTGTGGTTTCAAGCCACTTTGCAACACTTTGATTCCAATTACTTCCCTGTAGACCCAATCTCTTTTTTCCCCTTTTTTGTTTTAAAGGATGCCAGAAAAGCATGTAGTGACACAACTCTTGCTCAGGTATGCTCATTTTGGGGGGAGGGGGTACATTGTCCATTCTCTGTGTGGGGAAATGTCTGTAAGGCAATTGGTTCTATGTCTGGAGGGAACAAGGACCAGATTGGTGATAGACTTTTAAAAATTTGCATTAGCTGTAAGCAAGTGATCAAAGGGAAGGTTCCTTGGGCACTTCAGATGAAGCAGATGTCCATGGGGAAGTTATCCTTTGCAAGTTCCTTTCATTTAAACATAGGCCTAAATGAAGACACTGGCAGTGAATGGCAGTAGCCTTAGGCTCATAAATTATGGATTGGATCAGCCAGCTTTTCCTGCTCACTCACTGAAATCTCCTCCGTACTAGGCTCCTCCTCCCTCATCCTTTGTGCATGCTGATCCCTGGCATAACCTTTCTGCCAGCAGAAAAGTTGGTTGGATCCAGCCCAATACCAGTGTGTCCATCAAATGGTGTCAAGATAACCAAATGACCTGTTACTGCCATGCAAAGGGACTTAAAAGTGTCCTTGTAACAATCGCATCTTGAGGCTGGCACACCGTCACCCATCACATCATTATTACAAAGAATCTCTACCACGTTCACTCTGAAATAGGCCCTTGGAAATAGTCAGTGAAGTTCTTTTGTTCAGTGTCCGATGTGCCAGCCCGAAACGTTTCACCCTAAAAATATTTTTGGAAAAATAGAAAGTTTGAGAACGACTCAATTTAGGCTGCCTGTAAAATTCGGAGTAAAAATAAAGTAAAATAATTGATTAAGAATATGGCGGGTCTGCAATGCATCCTGGTGAGTGATCCTTCCTAGCACCGATGCCTGGGCATTGGTACATAAAATAAAGAAAGAGAAAAAGCAATAGGGCAGCTCTCTATAAATCTCACAGGACTTCAGGACAGGCCCTTTGGGTAGCATCCAAGATATTTTTTTTTCCTGTTAGAATATTGATTTTGCGGGTGAAGGATCTGACAGCAGAGCTCTTGGGAGGTTGCTGACACCTTAAGAGAGGGTAACGATAAGCTAGATAGAGTTGCTTATGTTGGTGTCATTTCTGGTTCAGTTTAGGCATGTCAGCTGTGAAAGTGGACGCATTGTACCTTTCTGTCTGTTCTGAACCGATGTTCCTTTCTCCCCCTCCTGCCCAGATCACCACAAGTCTTGACTCGGTGGGCCGAATTCAGATGCGCACCAGGCGTACCCTGAGAGGCCACTTAGCTAAAATTTATGCCATGCACTGGGGATCTGATTCAAGGTTTGTACAAATGATTGACTTACGATGTGGTGGACCTTCCGTCTCTAACCTGGAAAATATCGATGTGCCCTTGGACGGCTTGGAAGAGGAGGCTATAAATATAGAATTAAAGAAAACAATGTAGCAAAATGTAAAACAGAACAGTAAAACAGTCATATAGACTTGAAGATTCACTGAAAGGCCCAGTAATTTGACAGAGTTTGCCTTTTTTTTAAAAAAAGGAAAAAGTAAGCATTTTAACCTTACTTGCAAAATATAAAACCTTTGGAACTGAAATGATATTCAGGTATATTGATCTTTAAATGGATTTTTGGAAATGTATGGCAAGTTACTTTTTCCAGCTCGCCATAAATCGATCCATCCTGTTTGGGGTGGAGGTAAACAATGGCTTGGATCTAGTGATTTGGAAACGAGATCGGACTTAGCACAGTTCTACTTGTGCCAGATTTGTGCAGCTTCTAGAGCTTCCCTCCCCGCGGTGCCCAGAATTGGTTGCACAGGATCTTGTGCAAGTGGGGATACAATAAGTCTGACATGGCCTTCTACGGCAGCCTTTTTCTCTTGCCTTTCTGCTTGTGCAGCAGCTCTAGTGCAAGCAGAAATTTCACGCTGGACCTAGCCCCACTATATCTTGAAAAGCCAAATCTCAAGTTTATGATTACTTCTAGTAACCCCGAAAGAAAGGGAATGGCATGGATGGTGGTGGACTCACTGCTTGCTCGTGAGTCCTTTCGGTCCAAGTAATTGATCAACAATGGACAGGACTGCCAAGAAGTACAAAATGTGCTTTCCCTGGTTTCCCCAAACTCAGATCATCTCAGGCAGGGGATAGTTTTACCCTAAGCTCAAAGGCCTCTCTCTAAGGACCCATCCATTAGTTGTATATGTAAAGCAGCCTTTTGCAATGTTTTTCCCATTGAAACATTTCCCCTGAAACATTCTTCAGACGTGAAGAAATCCCAGAAGTGGGGCAATCATGCAGAATATGGTTGGGAAGCAGAGCTGTGTACATGCCCACCTGGGGCCCCTTCCCTTCCACTCCAGGCCCATCACTGGTCATTGTGTGTGTGTGTGTGTGGGGGGGGGGGAGTTTGACATTGACCCTTTATGGGTGAAAATTAATTTTTAATATATTTGTATATATTTTAAAATTTGTTTAACATTTATCATGATAAGACCATACATGGACCATCAAGAAACCCCAGAAACCTGTGGTCCTCCAGATGTTCATGGACTACAATTCCATACATGGTCATGTCACGATAAATGTTTAGCAAATTTTAAAATTTATAAAAAATTAATTAACTTTCACCCATTCAGGAAACCCTTCTAGGACCATCAAGAAACCCCAGGGCTTCACGAAACCCTGGTTGAGAAGCCTGGTGTAGAATAAAGTAATTGTAGGTACAATTGCAGTAGGAAAATTTTTACCAGCCACCCACATCACTGAGTAGTCGGTCTTAAAATGAGAGATATTTGAAAACTCTTCCGTCATGTATGGATGAGCATTTTTGCTAAGCTTTTAGTCAAGCCAGTATGGCAGTGGCTAGAGCAGGGGTAGTCAAACTGCGGCCCTCCAGATGTCCATGGACTACAATTCCCATGAGCCCCCTGCCAGCGAATGCTGGCAGGGGGCTCCTGGGAATTGTAGTTCATGGATATCTGGAGGGCCACAGTTTGACTACCCCTGGGCTAGAGAGTCAGACTAGATGCTGAGAGAGCCAGGCTGGAATTTCTGCTCTGCCGTGGAAGCTGGCTGGGTGACTTTAGATCATGCATGTATGCACACTCAGCCTAGCCTACCTCAAAGGGGTTAAGGAGCTTGGGATAATCATTGTGCAAATGCAAACCACGCACCTTGTGTTGAAGGGGAAGGGAATCCATGGAACCACATGTTCCTGTGGCAGGCCACGTGGAAACCTGATCTAGGATGTACGTATTGGTCCATCTCTTGAGAAGGATGCAAATCTTGTGCCTACTGATGCTCCAACCCTTGACTCTAATGTCATAGGTGCATTTTTTGCACATAAGCATATCTAGTTCAGAGTCATAGATTTTACGTTTTTTAAATTTCACCTTATACTGTTGTAATATGTCCCTTTTTTAAAAAAAAAGTGAAGCTAGACTGATTATAAAGGTATTTATTACATGTAATGTTTGCTGTTTCTCCTGTATTATTATTGTTTGTTTATATGTTGTTAGCTGCCCTGAATCTTTGGGGATGGGTGGGATATAAATAATACTAATACTAATAATAATTATTGGTAGTATTATAAAATAGAGGAGGGATAACAGTGCTGAGTCTACCATTAGGGAGAAATGTGGGGTATAAATGACTTAAATAATAAAGATTATTGTATGGCCTTTATTTTTGAGACACATTGCTGATACTCCAAAGCCATGGAGACTGCTAAGAAGAAAAGATACATTTCCAGAAGGAAGACCAGATGTTTGTACAGTGCTGGTATTTAAAAATCATCCAGAAAGAGAGATAAAGTTAACCTGTTGCCTTTTTTTTTGCCTGTTTTCTTTAGGCTACTAGTCAGCGCTTCTCAAGATGGAAAATTAATTATTTGGGATAGCTATACAACAAATAAGGTAGAATCCTTAAAAAAAATAATTGGGGCCTTTTGATGGGCCATTTGCAATTGAACATTTCTCTGTTTCCACTGCTGCTTCTGCATCCCGTTCTTCCCTTTCCTAAAGCATCTCATTGAGTACAACTTTCTCCTCATCATTTTTGTGCCTTCTATTTTCGGTGGGTGGGTATTAGGGGGTTTTGCTCCCAAACAATTCTCTGTCTTGCTTTCATTTCTTCTTTTTGAAGACGAGCTTATTCACTCAGAACCTGGCAGTGCGTCTTGTGAATGGTTCTGTCCCGTTGCTTTTTAACAGCTGTGAGTCACTCATTTGGGGAAACGGGCTGTCTGGCCTCTGAACAGTGATCTGAGATACAGGGGATCTCGGTCAGTATGGATTACAGGAATGCTGTGGGTGTCTCAAGCTGCCTTGATGAGTAGAACAGGACAGTTCTGTAGCAATCTGGAAGGCGGAGCTGTTTGAAGAACCTGGTTGTGTTTTCAAGTAATTCCAGCCCTTGCCCCATTGAAAACCAGAAGCTGAGTTCCCTACTATTCCCTCCAATAGTATCTGCTTGTTTAGATCGAGTTCTTTTAATGATAAGGCAATATCAGGAATTATTTGTTCCACTGGAGATGCTGGAAACCTACAGGAAATGGAGGAGATATTGGTGGAGCTCAGATGTCACAGAAAACAGTAGTTTCCTGTTCTGTGAACCAGCTTGAGGGGACCCTCCGGCTCCCTCCCTTCCTTTGCTCCTCGTGGGTGGTTTTTCCCACTACTTGTGATGTCATGTAGCGGGTTAAAGTGTCAGACTAGGATTTGGGAGACCCACATGTACAATCTCACCAGGCAATGGAAGCTTACTGGGTGATCTTCAGACAGTCTTGTGCAGCCTATTCTACCTCGCAGGGTTGTTGTGAGGATAGCATGGGAGACAGGAGAATATTGTCAGTCACTTTGGGTTCGCACTGAGGAGAGAGTAAGTAAATAAATAATATTTTCTAGTTAATCTGCAAAGTGGGATGCCAAAAGGAGATGGAGTCTCTCTTGGGAATCCTGGTTTGCCAACAGAGCGTAAACCACAGATGTTGTGGCAAACCTTGGTTTGCTGCAGAAGCGGCGGACGTAGTTCATTAGGCAGCTGCATGTGAGTGGGAGGAGGGAACGGAAGAGGTCAAGAGCTCTCCTGGCTTGTTCCTCAGGTGGGAAATGGTGCTTGGCAGAAGCCTGAATCAAGCTCTAAAGCAGGGGGAGTCAACCTGTGATCCTCCAGGTGTTCATGGACTACAATGCCCATGAGCCCCTGCCAGCAAACGCTGGCAGGGGCTCATGGGAATTGTAGTCCATGGACATCTGGAGGACCACAGGTTGACTACCCCTGCTCTAAGGCACATAGGATTCAATACCATGGTGTCACAGTAGTGCTTTTGAGATCATGTAAAATGTTTGCCTGGCTGCATGGTCAAGAGGAGCCCTCTTCTCTCTCTCCCCCCCCTTTTGCTGTTGAAGCCTCAAACGGCTTGTTGTGCTTGTGTGCCCCCATGGGCCATTTTGGGAAGTGCATAGCCAAGATTTACCAAACACAATTGCTTAGTGCTGAGAAGGCCACAGTGCCATTTAAAAATCAGTAGTGTTCTCAAATGAGTCGCATCCAGTGGATCTCTTACACTAGAGATGGTGCTGTCATGTGTCATGATGTACATTAAGGACATCTCACACTGGAGGAGAGCACCGCGGCTTCTGGAACGGATCCGCAAGATCCAAGCCTGTGTTGGGTCATCCCCGTGATACTTGAACCAGGGGGTGGGTGGGTACCAGAATGGAATTAATTACAGTGTGTGTATGGGGGAATTCTTGAACAGACTTGATCCTTACGTTATTATTTCACATGTCCAATTTAGATCTTTCTCTACCCATGACGTTATTCAGCATAGCATGAAATCTTGACATTCCATCTTTAAAAACTATGCTCTGTGCATCCGTGGCATGTATCCACGGACCTCAGCATCTCTGGTGGAATGGACAAGCCTGGATCCGGGCAAAAAATTATCTCTCGCTGTCTCCCCTGTACCTTTCTCTCATGGTGTTTCTTTCCCCCTTCTAAAGATGCATGCCATTCCTTTGAGATCTTCCTGGGTCATGACCTGCGCATATGCTCCGTCAGGAAATTACGTTGCCTGTGGTGGATTGGACAACATCTGCTCCATATACAACCTGAAGACGAGAGAGGGCAACGTTCGAGTGAGCAGAGAGCTACCCGGCCACACCGGTCAGCTTCCATTTTGCATTTTGGGATCTGTTTTAATTTTTTTTTTGTTTAGATTTAAACCCTGCCACTCATGGCAATGTCATCTCGTGGTAGCTTGCACTATGAAATCAAACCACAGAATACCCATAAAACCCCCCTTAAAACATTAAAACCAATACAGTCATAACCAGGGGTAGTCAAACTGCGGCCCTCCAGATGTCCATGGACTACAATTCCCAAGAGCCCCCTGCCAGCAAATGCTGGCAGGGGGCTCATGGGAATTGCAGTCCATGGAGATCTGGAGGGCCGCAGTTTGACTACCCCTGTCCTAAATAGTAATCACTAGGGATTTTAAATAGTAATAACAGGGAGGGGAAGGGGAAGGCAGAAAGAAGTTGCTACCCTACAAACAGGTGAGATCAGCAGCTGCCCCATTTCCGTGGGGAATTGTAGTCCATGGACATCTGGAGGGACACAGTTTGACTACCCCTGGTCATAACAATATCAATATCAAAAATATTAAGATGGCGTAACTCTAATAGGTCCAAAGACCCAACTCAGCTGTTCCAACCCAGGTCAGTCGCATGGCCCTAAAAAGATCCAGAGTTAGTCAAACTGCGGCCCTTCAGATGTCCATGAACTAAAATTCCCATGAGTCCCTGGCAGCATTTTCTGGCAGGAGCTCATGGGAATTGTAGTCCATGGACATCTGGAGGGCCGCAGTTTGATTACCCCTGAGATAGGCCCTTAACTGAGTGAAACGATCTTAATGTCTTAAAAGCAGGGAATTAAGTTGGAGCAAATAGTGGGATGTGCACAATTGGTTCTAACAGCATCAGCCGTCATTCTCCGATTCCGTCTCAGAGAGCCCTCATAGTTTTATTTGAAGAACTGAAATAATGTCTTACTAGTATCAGACCTTTGATCCTAGTCCTCCTATATATGTTTCTTTGAAAATTATTATTAGGGTAATTTTTCCCTCTCCTCACAGGGTAACACAAGGCAAGCTTGAATTCTGCAAGCTGAATAAATTAAGGAAATAGCTTTATTTATTTATTTATTTATTTATTTATTTATTTATTTATTTATTTATTTCTATGCCGCCCTCCCCGAAGGCTCAGGGCGGTTTACAGGAAACAACAAAATAGTACAGGTAACATCATTCAAGTAATAGTAAGGTGGTAACAACAACAATAACAACACTTACATAATAACAATAACAACAATAACAACAATAAAGCTTCAATACAGATTAGACCAATAGTCCCTCTAGTCCTGCAACCAGCCTCATAACAGTGGCCAACCAGTTCTTCAGGAGGGCCAACAACAGGGCAAAGAGGCTGAGGCCTTTATAAGAACATCAGAAAAGCCCTACTGGATGAGATCAATGGTCCATCTAGTCCAGCATCCTGTCTCACACAGTGGCCAACCAGTTCCTCTGGTGGGCTAACAAGCAGGGCAGAGAGTCTGAGGCCTTCATAAGAACATCAGAAGAGTCCTGCTGGATCAGACCAGTGGTCCACCTAGTCCTGCAGTAGCCAACCAGTCTGTCTGGAGGGTCAGCAACAAGACAGCAACAAGATTCTGCGCTCCCCCCATGCAGCCAGCTGGGTGACCTTGGGCTCGCCACAGCACTTATGAAGCTGTTCTAACCAAGCAGTGATATCAGGGCTCTCTCAGCACCACCCACCTCACAGGGTGTCTGTTGTGGGGAGAGGAAAGGGAAGGCGAATGTAAGCCACTTTGAGCCTCCTTCGGGTAGAGAAAAGTGGCATATAAGAAACAACTCTTCTTCCTTTTTAGGGTACTTGTCTTGTTGCCGCTTCCTAGATGACAACCAGATAGTCACAAGTTCAGGAGACACCACCTGGTGAGTTTGCCTCAGGGTTGCTTTCTGTGAGCATGACGATGTTTTAAGCTGCTGCGTGCAAACTTTTCCCCTTGGCCTCTTTTTCCCCCCCTCTCGCAGCGCTCTGTGGGACATTGAAACTGGCCAGCAGACTACCGCTTTCACTGGTCATACCGGCGACGTCATGAGCCTCTCTCTAAGCCCGGACATGAGCACTTTCGTTTCGGGGGCCTGCGATGCTTCCTCCAAGCTCTGGGATATCCGAGACGGAATGTGCCGGCAGTCTTTCACGGGACACGTGTCTGACATCAACGCAGTGTGTGTAAGTGACTGGCTTTGCTGCTCAACACACAGAGAGGGAGGGTGAGGTTGGATCTCCATGACCCCACCCCACATCTATGCAGAGGCTGCTGGATGTCGATGGAGCGTCCACAATGCTTTGAAACACAGCAGCCCTCCGGTGGGTCACCCAGGCTCACCTGAGCTCGTCTGATCTTCCAACCTATGTAGAGTTGGCCACGGTCAGTACTTGGATGGGAGACCACCAAGGAAGTCACGGGGTCATTTTAAAATCCCACCACGTAAAGTGCTGTTGTCACGTCAGCTTTTTAAAAGAAAACTATTTTTTATCGACTCTGAAGTCTGAAAAAGAAACAGCCATTTTGAAATGGCTTACTTGCTTTAGGATGCTAGGGCTAATCCTGCGTAGAGCAAGGGGTTGGACTAGATGGCCTGTCTGGCCCCTTCCAACTCTATGATTCTATGATCCTGCGTTGAGCAGGGGGTTGGACTAGATGGCCTGTCTGGCCCCTTCCAACTCTATGATTCTATGATCCTGCGTTGAGCAGGGGGTTGGACTAGATGGCCTGTATGGCCCCTTCCAACTCTATGATTCTATGATCCTGCGTTGAGCATGGGGTTGGACTAGATGGCCTGTATGGCCCCTTCCAACTCTATGATTCTATGATCCTGCGTTGAGCAGAGGGTTGGACTAGATGGCCTGTATGGCCCCTTACAACTCTATGATTCTATGATCCTGCGTTGAGCAGGGGGTTGGACTAGATGGCCTGTATGGCCCCTTCCAACTCTATTATTCTATGATCCTGCGTTGAGCATGGGGTTGGACTAGATGGCCTGTATGGCCCCTTCCAACTCTATGATTCTGTGATTCTATGAAAAGGACGGCTGAGCGTTCTCCTCTTGCCATCTGTGCCCCCCCTCTCCCTGCAGCCCTCTCTTGGTCTGACCTCCGGCTCATGTTTCTCGTTTCGTTGCCCAGTTCTTCCCCAACGGCCACGCGTTTGCCACTGGCTCGGATGATGCCACCTGTCGGCTGTTTGACCTGCGAGCGGACCAGGAGCTCATGATGTACTCTCACGACAACATCATCTGCGGAATCACATCGGTCGCCTTCTCCAAGAGCGGGCGCCTCTTGTTGGCGGGTTACGATGACTTCAACTGCAATGTTTGGGACACTCTGAAGGGGGAGAGAGCAGGTGAGTTGAAGAAAGGCGCCATCCTTTCTGTGACATCTCAGTAAAGCTATGAGAGGTAGCTGAGAGTACTCCTCAGCTGCGAAGCCTTTGGTAGGATCCCTGTGAGTACTAGTGGCTTGCATCCATGCATGCCTGTGGGATCAGACTAACTAGTCCACCACAGACTATCTAGTCCACTAAGGGCTACTCTTCTTTCATGCAGTGGCTTCTGTAGCATCTTTGCCAGACTTCCGTGGAGGCATCTCCTTGGCCGAAGCCACGTCCAGCACTGGAAAGCAGAAGGATAAAAGTTTGAATCCAGCAGCACCTTTAAGGCCAACGAAGTTCAATTCTGGTAGAAGCTTTTGTGTGCAAGCACACTTCTTCAGCTGTGGCTCACTTTTGTTCTTCTGTGGCCTGGTTCTTTCCCAGTGGTCGTGTGTCTGAAGAAATGTGTCTGCACATGAAAGCCCATACCCTGTGTTAAATCTGTGGGTTCAAGGAAGCTAGGACCACTGGGAGTTCAGTCAGCTCTTCATTGTAAACTCAGCATGATCTTAAAAGAAGCAAAACTAGCATTGGTCAGTTGCCCGCTTTGATCCTGCCTCGGACCTGATTCTACCTTGGCAGAATCACAAACACAACACCCAGGATAAAACTTAGTTGGTCTTGAAGGTTCCACTGGACGAAAACTTCGTCCTGTTGATTCAAACCGACATGGTTACCCACCTGAATTGATGTAGAACAGGAATGACCAAACTGTGGTTCTCCAGATGTCCATGGGGTACAATTATCATCAGTCCCCTGCCAGCATGGTGCTTAGGATGTCCGGGGCATGCTGGGGGGGGGCTTTAGGTGATTGTAGTCCATGGACTTCTGGAGAGCCACAGTTTGGCCACCCCTGATGTAGAGGAATACTTTGGGATATCTCCTTCCAGATGAAAGTAGCATTGGCAACCTCTGATGAGTGACAGAGTACTGGTTTTGACCTGTGAAGTCACAAATAGCCTGAGATCAGAATATCTGAAGAATTGCTTTCTCCCAAGTTGGTTGGTTGGGATCTTCAGGGCAGGTTGTGATTGGAGGATGCCAGCCCCACCCCCCATTTCTGAGTTGGCCTTTTTGGTCTTTCCCCGTGACTGTCCTCCTTCCCTCCTCTTGCCTATTTCCTAAACCCCCCCCCAGGTTTTATAGGCACCCATGGTGTCCAGGGGATTTCCGCAGTTTGTTGCTCCTCTTGTTGGCTTGTCAGCCAGCCTTTTTGTGAGTTTTCTATGGGCGTGTTCTATTTTTATGATATTGTTTGTAAGCACTGCATGCTGCCTTGAACAGTATGCTCCCGAAGAAATGTCCATATGCTCTTATTTAAAATATTTTACAAGGTATAGGACAGAACGATGACAAAAATCAGAGGTGGTGTAATACGTCGGGGAGCAAGTCCTACCGTGCAGAAATAGTTCAGGCTGGATCGTTTGTAGCGCCCTCTCCTGTCTGTAGAAAGCAAGCATGGTAGAGAATTTTTTTAGTTTAGCACTTTCCCTGACATGCTAGCTTTCCACATACAGAGTACTTTTTAACATGGGGGAACGATTCAAGCACGGAGTGCCCTTCCTGCCAATCTGAAGGAAGGGCTGTTTCATGTTTCACTTGTGACTGTTTAAATTGGTTTGGAGACGGTCGTTTCTGATTGATCGTTGGAGATCAAATCGGCTGTGTGGATTTTTATGAATGTCATTTCGGCAGCGGCCTCCACCCCAGCACCAAGATCCACCACTTTTTAAAACTGAAGTTAAGCTGTGGCAATAGTTTTGTGACTGGCTCTGCCTTCTGTGGCAGCCATTTTGTCCCTGTGCCCAACTGTGCTGTGTCAGAATGCCAAATGGGTGTGGAGGCCCCAAAAGGTTGGTGACCCCATGTATGTTGTCTTGGGGAAACAGCAGCATGTCATATGCTCTGCTTTACTCTGCTCTGGTTCGGCCTCACTTGGAGTCCTGTTTTCAGTTTTGGGCACCCCAGTTGAAGAGGGGTGTAGACAAACTGGAGCATGTCCAGAGGAGAGCAACAAAGATGGTGAGGGGCTTGGAGACCAAGACGTATGAGGAAAGGTTGGGGGAGCTTGGTCTGTTTAGACTAGAGAGGAGAGGACTGAGAGGGGATCTGATAACCATCTTCACGTATTTAAAAGGGTGCCATATAGAGGATGGAGCACAGTTGTTCTCTCTTGCCTCGGAGGGACGGACCAGAACCAATGGAATGAATTTAATTTTTAAAAAATCCGTTTAAACATCTGGAAAAAGTTCCTGACAGTCAGAGTGGTTTCTCAGTGAAACTGGCTTCCTCAGGAGGTGGTTGGTTCTCCGTCTTTGGAGATTTTTAAACAGAGGCTAGATAGCCATCTGATGGAGAGGCTGATTCTTTGAAGGCACAAAGGGGTGGCAGTGGATGAGCAATAGGGATGTGAGTGTCCTGCATTGTGCAGGGGTTGGGCTAGATGACCCATGAGGTCCCTTCCAACTCTATTATTCTATGATTCTATATGTGATAAGAAGAACGGTGCTTTCTCTCTCTTTCCAGGCGTCCTTGCTGGCCACGACAACCGCGTCAGCTGTTTAGGAGTCACCGACGATGGCATGGCCGTAGCTACAGGGTCTTGGGACAGTTTTCTCAGAATCTGGAATTAATTTGTCCGCCGAAAACACACACACACAGACAGACACGCACACCTTTCTCCACCGAGATCTGGAGAGATCAATGCTGCAGCCTATTGCTGTGAAATAACATTTCTACCTTGTATTTACAGGTGAAGTTTTTCTACTCACTGATTATTGCATAAATAGGCTTTCTGTAAATGACGTTTTAAAAAAAGAAACAAAATCAAGTAACGCAGAGGCGGGTGGGAGAAAATCAGTGACTTTTTTTCTTAAGAGAAAAAGGGGGTGGGGGCAATACCTGTATTAATGGTGACTGAAGCCTAAAGAGCCAGTCCGTCTTGTGTTTTGGTGGTTTGGCGACATTTGTCCTGGAGGGATTTCTGCTTGTGCCCGAGTCCTGCTACTCCTGTGCCCCCCTCCCCCTTTTTTTTGTACATAACTGAATATACACATAGCAGCCAATCATGTAACATTTTGTCTGTAAGTAAAGAAACAATGCATTTTTTAAAAAGGAGCCTGCATTTATATAGCTCTACGTTTAACCTGAAATGTCTTCTCTTCCTCCTGAATTCTGCAACGGAGCGACTTAGATTACTGTTTTAAAATGTGGATTTCTTTCTTTTTATTTCTTTTTCGGGTTTTTTTTTTGTTATTTTCTAATTCTTGGTGAATTTACTGTAGATACAGTGTGAAGTCAGTCAATGATCTCTTTGTGGTTTCTATAACAGAAGGTGTTTTGAATTACTGCTTGATCTGTGTTAGTTTTTCACACACAAAAAAAGTTCCCAGTGACTCCTTGCAATGCCTGGCGCCTTACTTGCTTGTTGAACTATTTATTGGAAGAATGGGGCTTGATCCTGATTGCCCGTCAATTCTAGCGAACGCCCTGGCAACTGAGGAGTGCAGGCACCAAGGAGCATCAGAGGTCATTTGGATCCATCTTTCAAAAAATAAGAGGCCGAACATCTTTGTTGGTCCGCTTCTGAGCTTCCTCCTGGCAGCCTTATGCCATGGCTTGGCCTGGTTGCTGAGGGGCAGATGCTGTAGCCAAATGAATGAGATGTGTTGGATGGGTCCTCTTTTTTGAATTAGATACCTGTCAAATGAGAATCATCGGTGACCTGCTTTTTAAAAAACGGTGTTTTCTGTGCTGGTGATCCGGCCTCATATGGGATTGAATCCAGAGCCAGTTTAAGCTTCTGGCAAGAGCTCTTACAGCGTTTGGGGCAAGCCCCAATTCCTGGGAGAATTTAGACCACTTTCCTATAGCGGGAAATGTGTTAGTTAGAAACTTTCCTGCAGCGGAATAGTTCTGCACATGGCAGAGGAATGATAGAAAGTTTAGGAAGCATTCAGATGTATGTCTCTCCTATTGCCACCTCCCCTGGGAATCCTGTGGAGGTCCAGTTTAGTGTGGAGTACGCCCAAATCCCCAAGTATTTTATTCAAAGTTCTCTCCTAGTTACACCCGGCTCACCACTACAGGAAATGCCAAAAGTTCACGGTAAGACTGCGGAGTTAGGCAGAGAATCTCACAGACATTCCATGGCAGAACAAAGCTGCCTTTTTATGTGCATGCAACAGAGTGTTTGTATCATGGCCCCATTCAGTTTCCTGGGTTTTAAGCTACTAGTTGCTGTGCCCTGGGTCTGAACTTTTCCGTGGGAACCAAGTACTGTGCTCAAGCAGGGAGACTTAGCTCCTCAGCTTCTTCTCAGATTTCTGTGGGAAATGAATTCCCCAAGATAAAGGGGTATGGTTGATTTGGAAATGTCTCTTTAAAAAAAATTAAATCAGTTTGTGGTGCTTGTAAAAATGTGCCTACGCTTGTAGCAGGCATTAAAATCAATTGGTTTCTTATGGAAGTGTTAGTGTTGGGGAAGAAATCCAGTCCTTGGTGCCTTCGTGCAAATGCGCATGCAGAGGTGGAAAGCAGGAAATGCTGATAATGGCCTTCCCCTCCCATGCACGCCACTCAGCGTGTGGGGAGACCAAGGGAGCTCTTCGTTCAAGGGTGGCCAAGCTGTGGATCTCCAGATGTCCATGGACATGCTGGCATGGGCTCATGGGAATTGCAGTCCATGGACATTTGGAGAGCCACAGTTTGGCCACCTCTGTCTCCCTGTCTCCCCGAGTCTCTTAGCAAGCTCCGGGGCTTGTCTGTTTCCAACCCGGCAAAACAGGTTTGTTTCTGAGCCATCTGCATGATCCAAGTTTTCTGCCAAATTTTACCCCTAATTCCAGCCTTTCCTGTTTGTCCCTGTTTACGGGACAGGGGATGGGGTAGGGGTAAACATCCATTCATGTGCCAATTGTCATAGATTTGGTAGCTATTGAAAAAAGAGACCAGCACATTCTAAACATGCAGGTGTGTATTCCTCCAAAAGAATATTCCACGTTCAGGACCAAATTTCAGGCCAAGATGTAGCTGTGTTTTCCACATGTTCAGATAGATTTAAGAAATGCCAGTAGGTAGGCAAAATGGCTTTGTATTGATCTTGATTTCCCTCCCGCCCTTCCATTCAAACCTACATAAGAGCAGCTGTAGTGGATCAGGGCCAGTGGGAGATCTAGTCCAGCCTCCTGTCTCACAGGGTCTAACCCAGACTTGTTCAACCTTTTGACCATGGAGGAGCCCCTGAAATAGTTTTTCAGACTCGGAGGAGCCCCAGAAGTGACGTCAGCTGGCCACGCCCCCAGAAGTGACATCACTACCTGCATCCTTAGTCCTCCCTTTGCTCCCTCCTCCTGGCTTCACTACTACTATGGTGGCCCTGCCTCATGTAGGTTGGAAAGAAGAGTAGGCGCTCAGAAGACAGGCCTAGATAGCCCCCCCCCCAATACCATGCCGCATCCCATAAACCCCTGTCAAAGCTCCCACAGACCCCCATGGGTCCACGGACCCCTGGTTGGGAATCCTTGGTTGTAACCAGGTGCCTCCAGAATTTTTCCACGTTGCTGGATTAGAGTTTGTGAAGCAACTGCCTCTGAATGTGGAAGTTCTATTTCAGTCATTGCAATTAACAGTCATTGATCGGCCTCTAGAACCCCTCCTTTGGAAGCCAGCCACCGGCACATCCATCCCAGACTGTGCGGGAGCCCCTTGGTGTGTCTATAGCCTTGTATTAAAAACCCACCCAAGTCTTTGTATTCAAAAGAAATGAAGTCTAGAAAACCCTCAACCACCTTTTTCAATGACTTAAGAGGGTAAGAAAGAGCGTGACCTTTCAACAGGAAACGCTCCACAGCTATCTTTACTGAAAACATAATAGCAAGGGGGGAGGGGAGGGGAAGATATTTCAAACAGAAGGTGGGAGACAGTAACAAAAAAACAAAAACAAAAAAACACAAGCATGCAAATATTTGGTGGACTTTTAAAATATGCCATTTGTTGTTCTGCAAGCAGTTGTGTGTATGTTCCTAGGTAACATTTTTGTCACCACAGCCTGATTCCTGTGGTGGCTCTCACTGGGTTCCTGTAGCTGAATGGAATGTATTACCCTTGGAGATTACGCTCACACAAGCTAATTCCCCCCCTACGTGAGGCTGTCAGAGTGGCCTGTGAGGGTAGCCAGCCAGAGCAATGGACTGGCCCAAGGTCCCCCATCAAGACTTCGGCTCCCTCGTTCAGGTTTGGCTCCTCCGGCCCCTCTAGCACCCAAACTGCCCTGAGCACAAATTCTGAGAGTTTCAACTCCTGCATCGATAACTTTTTGATCTACACCGGAGATTGTTGCTCCAGGAAGCCCCCGTGTGGATATAATCTGCCAGGTTCCAAACATCCCCTCAAGAAGGTCGGATTCGAGGCCTCCTTGATTTTAACGTATGCACTGTTTTACTGGTCTCTAGTGCTGTAAATCCCAGTGCCATGGTGTTACTTTTGAGTGTGTGAGTGTGCATTCCACATGCGTGTAGATAGCCGCACACCTGTAGAGAGTGGTCTGTCCGTTTGCACGTGTGTAGCTTTTTCCATCCCTTCCCCCTTGAACAAAAACACACGGTAGGAGTTGCCTGTTCAGAACGCTCACTCGACCATGGATTGAGGTCAATCGTAGCCAAAAGGATAAGGCCTGTGCATTTTTTAAGTGACGGGCTATCAGGCGTGTGCTGAAATGGTTTCATGGTTTTTAAAGCGGCAGTCAAATAAAGGAAATCAGCAGGTTGCAGTTCTAGGCAGCCCCCAGTCCCCCCCCCCCAGTCAGTTGGCTACTAATCCCCATAGCAAGTTACTGTGGCTGTAGGGTTGTCTTGGCAGCTGTGGACCTGTTCAACACAACCCTCGTTGGCAGAAGGGTTGTGCATTTGTGTCTGGTGGAACGTCACTGAGCTCAGCTGCCTTCTGGAAATCCTCCGTGAGCTTTAGTGGGGCTGGTTGAGAAGCAGAACGGTCTCTGGTAGTATTGTTGTGGATTTCCAGCTTGGCATAGTGGTTAGGAGTGCGGACTTCTAATCTGGCGAGTCGGGTTTGATTCCCCACATGCAGCCAGCTGGGTGACCTTGGGCTCCCCACAGCACTGATAAAGGGTTCTGACCAAGCAGTAATATCAGGGCTGTCTCAGCCTCACCCACCCCACAGGTGTCTGTTGTGGGGAGAGGAATGGGAAGGAGATTGTAAGCTGCTTTGAGACTCCTTTGGGTAGAGAAAAGCGGCATATAAGATCCAACTCTTCTTCTTTACATGGAAGGGGATTCTTATCATTCAATGTATAACACAAATAATGCAGCGTGCATGAGAACCAGGTTCTGCCACTTCCCCCCCCAAGCCACTTAATTTGGATGACCTGTACCTAGGGTAAAGAAAAAGTGGAAATTTGTGCCTCACGGTAGGGCAGGTTTTGAGTCTGATAACTCTTTTGCTCCTTAGAGAAGTCTTTTGAGTTTTATTTCTCTGCGTTCTTGGTTCTGAAATTTTCCACCATGGGCATCTGTGTGGCCCAGTGGCTCATGCGTGTTGCTTAGCTTAGCTCCCCCCATGTATTTGAGCCCCTGCAAATGCCAGGGGCTTGATGGTGAAGTGGGGACGGGGGCATCTCACTGGCAGCCTCCAGCAGCCCAAGACTCCCTGCTTTCAGTGACTAGAAGGCAGGAAACGTGCCGTGGCCATGCTGGACAGGGACGAGTGGAGGCCAACGCACTCAGGGAGGAGCTGAAGGGCCACTTTTTATCCCAGGCATCACCAGTAGGTAGGTGCAGTAGGTGCCTCTTCTGTTTTGCTCCTGGCCAGGTGCTCCCCACCCCAAGGCCTAAAAATCTGTGTTAGGATGAATTTAATGGAGGTTGATTTTTCCCAAAGGAAAAGCAGCCCGCCTTCAGCTTGTATCTTTTTTTGAAAGTGGGGTTGATTGGAGAGTGGGCAGGTTGGGACAGCGAAACTGCCATGAAGCCACGGGGAATGCCAGGCATAATCTGAAGTTCATTGAGGGAGCTGCCTGGTTGTATGTTGTTTCACACTGAGGTTGGGCCAGCTTTGTCTCCGAGGAGAAGATCCTGTCCTTGACCCTTGAGCATTTGCTGGCAGGGGCTCATGGGAGTTGTAGTCCATGAACATCTGGAGGACCACAGGTTGACTACCCCTGCCATATAGTGATAACCTTCCCAGTAGCACAGAGAGAGAGAGTTGGTGAGTGGATGGTCTCCTTTCTCTCTGTTCCCACCAGGTGTCATAGAATCATAGAACTGGAAGGGACGCGCAGGGACATCTAGTCCACCCCCCTGCACAATGCAGGAAATGCATCCTATGTGCTTCGTGTGTGCGTTTTTCCGTGTCACCAAGTATTGGCAGGTAATTCCAGGTTGGTTTCAAGTCAATTGTGTACTGGAGTGACCACGGATAGCATATCCTGTAAAAGTAGCTGAGACTAGATTGGCAGTGTCCCTAAATGAAAGGAAGGCAGCCATTTTGAACATGGAGTTTTAAAAACTTCCCATGCGGGGGCTCCAATCACAGGAGAGTTGGCAGGTCTACGTTCCTGCCAAGCCTAGCTGCCCCTCTACCTCTCACTGCTTTGTGGTTGTGCTAACAACACCCACTGTTCTGCCCCTCACGCCGATTGGGGTCCAAATCTCTGCAGGCCCTCCGGGTTCGTTTCTCCTTTCTTCCATGCTCACCGCAGCCTCTTTTAAGCTGCCCTGCGTGGCGTCCCCACCCCCTCCGTGCATGGACAGAAGCACCGTAAACACACACACCGGGGGGGGGGTCTTTGGGACCCCCCCAGCTGCAGCCAGGAAACACCACGTGTCCGATTATTAATCTCACCTTGAAAGTTGGGGCTCCGTGCTTCCCTCTCCTACCTTAATCTGGCACGTATGTTGCCCAAGTGACTTCTTCCACATTTGAGGCACTGTGAGCCTTTGCGTCCCCACCCCCGCCCCCCTTTTTTCAAAAGCCAATCGCTGGTTGTGTTAAAAAAACAAAAACAAAAAATACAAGACTGTTAAAACGCGCAGTGGTGTTATGGTGAGTATGTGAACAGTGTTACTAATTAATGATATGGTAAGAATTTCTTTTCTCAATGTGCCTGCCTTCCTTGTGCCACACAATGTATGGTTTGGGGCTTTTTTTTGGGGGGGGGACTCCTATGGGCATCATGGATCCGATTTCTAGCCTTTATTCTTAACGACACAATGGTGCTCTCTTTGTTCCCTTGCGCCGCGATGCATCCAAAAAGCACGCATGTTGCTGCATAATTCCCCAAAGGAACTGCGTTGCGCTTTCCAGAAGCGGACAGTCCTTTATTTCGCTCTTTACGAACGAATCTCCCATCTCCCTGGAATGCTTTCTTCCCTTTCCATCACTGCCAGCATCTTTTCAGGGGAGAGGGGAACCTTTCTAAAACACGACCAGGTACTAATTGATTCCCACACTGCCTTTGGGATTTGTGTGTTCAGAAAAGTCTTAAAATCCTCTTCTTTGGGAAACGAAATTAACCCATCATCCGAATAACAGAGAGAACGCCGTGACTTGTGTGCCATTTTGTCCTTTAACAGTGCTTGTTGTATCCAGATTTCCCTGTGGAAGAAAAAAAAAATCACCTGCTATGAACTGTTTATAGCCCCCCCCCCACGCCCCATGAATCTTTCCTTTGTATTTGTACAGTGGCTCAGTGAAGTATGTTGCCCTGACTTGACATTGTAACCAATAAACAACTGCTTTTAACTATGCTTTTCTTGGGCTGCGTTGACTTCTTTCCCACCCTTTCCCAAGCAGTCTTGGTTTGACATCGCAAGGCGGGGTTCAACCGGTGAAGCTGAGTAGGTTGGGCTTCGTTAGCGGCCTGATGGGAGCCTTACGACCTGTTGTTCCTTGGAGGAGGGTGTTTTAAATCACGCTGTCTTAATTCTGCTTGCCCTTCAATACGTATCATTGATCGACTTTATTCTGTCCCAAGGACTCAAGGTAGCCAATGCAGTTCTAGGTTTCTTCCTTTATCTTTGCATTGCCCTGTCCTAACAGCTTCGATTGATGCTGCCTGATGCTGGATCAGACCTCCGGCTCACCACAGACAGTGTTGTCCACTCCAGGATTGGCCAAACTGTGGCTTTACACTTATACAGTCCCATTTTCCTGCCTCCCCAGGCAGAGGAGCATCCCTAGGAGAGGTTATTTCAGAATGTCACAGAGAGCAGAGACAGGTTTGCGATTGTCTTGTACATGTGCCATAAAAGTGCCTTAGGAATCCCAGAGCTTTTCTTGGGCGCTCCCAGGAAAGGCAAGAATTGAAATCGCAGAATCAGAGCACTGAGGTCAGGAGAGGTGAGGGGTATTTTTAAAGATTTTAGCCGCTTCAGAAAAATCCAGACTGCAGAGGCAGCCCAATTGTGCTCGAGATGTGACTGGAGGGTGACCAAATTCCTAACTGACTACATGCCTCAAAGGAGGCATTTGCAGCTCTTGGGAGAACTAGGCAGCTCCCCCCCCCCTTCCCCCCGGAGAAAGGCCGGCTTATCCAGTGGAAACAGTGCCCTGGGCCCACAGTACTTTTAGGGGTTGGCAATTTAAAATAAGAAAAATGAACGTTTAGGATCAAAACAAAATCCAAGTCCAGCAGCACCTTCCATACCAACCAAGTTTTATTCAAAGCAACAGCTTTCGTGTGCACACTCCTTCAAATACAAGCATCAAAGGATTTTGGGGGGTCAAACATTAGATTTTTTTTCTTAGCTCAAAAAAAAATATTCAAGGCCCACAATTGTCTATTAAACATCAGTTATATCTTTTTTGAAATATTGCTATTGATGTGGTGGGAGGGGCCCTTGAAAGCAAAACTGCTCAGAGGCTCCAAAAGCCATCATGCATGCAACAACCAGGGATCAGCACCACACAGGGCCATCCAGTCCAGCCCCACACCTTTTCAGGGACTTAAAAAAACACACTCTTGGCAGGTACCCAGTCTCCTAAAAACTGCCAACGAAGGAGACCCCGCCACCCTCCAAGGCAGCTGATTCCATCTACAAACAGCCCTCGCCTTCAGGAATTGCTTTCAGGTATTTAAAGTGGAACCTCCGTTTCCATAATTTGAACCCACTGCTCATGGTCCTTGTCTCTGGGGCGGCAGGAAACAAGTTGGCCTCCTCTTCAGCATGTCCACCTTTTATTTAGATCAGCACAGCTATCCTCTCCCCCTTGCCCTCCTCCAAGCTACACGTACAGACTCTCAGCCTCTCATAAGGCATGGATTCCAACCCGTGCACCATCCTAGTCCCCCTTCTCTGAACGTGCTTCAATTGGTCAGTATCCCTCTTGAACTGCAGCCCCCAGAACTGGACCCAATATCCCAAGTGAGGTCCAACCAATGTGGAATAGAGTGGAGCTACAGCTTGGTGCTGTGGTTAGGAGTGCGGACTTCTAATCTGGGGAGGCAGGTTTGATTCCTCGCTACTCCTCCACATGCAGCCAGCTGGGTGACCTTGGGCTCCCCACAGCACTGATAAAGCTGTTCTGACCGAGCAGGAATATCAGGGCTCTCTCAGCCTCACTTCCCTGTCTGTTGTGGGGAGAGGAAAGGGAAGGTGAATGTAAGCCGCTTTGAGACTCCTTCGGGTAGAGAAAAGCGGCATATAAGAACCAACTCTTCTGCTAGAGTTTCTGCGTTCCCCGCTTGGGGCAAAAGGCATTTCCATCCATCCCTGAGACTTAAGCACACCTAAGAAGTAGCCAGAAGAGCTACTTGGCTAGTTGAAAGTCTGATACTGTTCAGTCTGAGTCGGGATGGGGGAGCTGGGTGGAATACGGAGGAGAGGCAGTGACTTTTGGCAACACACAGCTGGGGTGGTTAGAGGAAAGAATTTGGGTGAATGTAGAGAAAGAAGTCAAGAGTGGGCTCTTGGAATCCAGAACGGGGTCTAAAGAATCTCAAAGACACTCGACTGCCGTAGAAATCTAGAAGTTTTATTTATTCAGTCATAACTTCCAACAGAAAACTGGTATTCTTGCAAAGGAAACGCTGATTGTCATAAGGAGTGAGCAAGCTTTCAACTCTCTTCTGTCCGCGGGAGACAGCTGGCCTCGAGCCCTTGCTGTTTAGAGCGGGGGCGGTCAACCTGTGATCCTCCAGATGTCAATTGACTACAATTCCCATGAGCCCCTGCCAGCAAATGCTGGCAGGGGCTCATGGGAATTGTAGTCAATGGACATCTGGAAGACCACAGGTTGACTACCCCTGGTTTAGAGAACAGCCTGCCCTACACGAAGCATCACATCTCTGCCGCCAGCAGGAGACACCAAACGTCTTGTGTTCCTGCTGCTGTTTCCCCAACACACGGACAGGACAAATCAGCTGCAAGGACAGCCTTCAGGTGCTTTCCTTGGCAAGCACGCACATAGAAAGGGCAGATTTGTATCAATGTCCCCAGAGTTGGGGAATGTGGCCTGGGAATCTCGGATAACCTGAACTGGGCAGTCATGGTCACTTAAACAATTTTTTAAAAACCTGGCTGGCTGCAGCTGTCTTTTTCCCCTTCTCTGGCTTCTAGGCAGATTGCATGAAACATTGCAGGTGGTTTAAATGCACCAGTGGGCATTTGAATGCAACAGCGGGTGTGTGACAATTTCTTGCCCGGCCAGAAACTAGAGTAGAACCCAGGAAGTGCCTTCCAGTAGCCCTTGGTGACCAGTGACCTCTCCCTTTCAAGCACCCGGCACGAAAACGGGAACTAAAAAAGAATTCATTCTCCTTTTGTTTTTTAAAAAACATGCATGTTTCACTTTACTTCTCTTAAAAAAATGTTTCTGTGCTTGTTCACACACACCTGGAAAAAGCATTACAAAAATGACATGCAACCGTTTGTTAGGGAAGGGATAGTGGGTGACGGACAACCGCAGTTCCTTCGAGGTGACCCCCAAGGGGGGCCCAGAAAGGAGGCCAAGACTTTAAAAGAAGCCTTAAGAGGCTCCCTCGTTTATGCACTATATGGGTCAAGAAGGCCACTGCTGACGGATCATCCCCCACAAGTGAGAGGTTCACTCTGTAGCTTGTGCCAGTTTTTCAACCCACATGATACATGTCTGTGCAGGACAAACAGAGTTGCCGAGAAGCAAACAGCCCCCTGCACTCCATTCCCTTTTTCACAATGCACATCAGGCTCTCTGAATGAATTTTAGGCCATGTACATGAAATTTAGTGATAATTCATTACTCTTGCAGATGGCCAAGGGCCCTCTCATTTTTCCTTGCTTGGAAGTTCCTATTTCTTGGGGGGAGGGAGGGGGGAGGGAGGGGGGGTCCTGTCCTACACATTTTTGCCTTCGTCAGGGGTTGATTCGCGATAACATTGGTTTATGTCCAACCATGAATTAAACTGCACATTTTTATGCCAGACCTAACCCAGTGTAATACTGAATTAACCCTTATAGGGAGCCAAAATGTGTGGGACAGGACCCCCCTCCCCCCGCCCAAGAAACAAGAATTTACAAGTGATGATGAGAAGAAGGCCCCAGTTAGTTAGAAAAACAGTGCAGAAATCTTTGTGGCCAAACTCACAGTTTCCCAGGAAACTCAAGTGACCCTCAATCCGCCGTCTCCCATTCTAGCATTCCGCATCTTTAGCTTGGGGGTATTTGGCGATCATTTTCGCGGGGAAGGAAATAACAGCAGGGCAATGCCTCGCAAAGCTATTCAACATACTCTGTCAATTCTTGCAGTCAAAGAACGGTGTGATTTTAACTAGGGAGTATAATTTGACAAGGACGTTAAAGCTTCCATGCAGAGTTCAAAAACTGGCTTCAGAAGAAAGTGAAATCCCCTAGCAATCTGGGATTGCCTGTAATTAGGTTCCATACACCTTAAATAGGCTCTCACTCAGTACTTAAGCTCCATTAACGGAGCTGCAACACACATTCCCACAGAGAATCCCAGCTAAGGGCCAAAGGAGACGAGATGCAGTCCCTGGTTTTATACTGAAATGCCTTTTAAGAATACCACAGGGCCCCAGTACTGGCCAGAGCCACTGCTGCGTGTGGCCCCTCCTCTCAGCGGGGTGGTCCTGACCAAAACTGGGGGCCCACGATGTTCTTAAAAGGTGTTCCAGGCCTCTACAAAACAGAGGTGCAAACCCAGGGATGGCACCCTGTCTAGCTTGGCTCCAGGAGTTACTTTTCCATAGTTCTCTTTTTGGGCTGGGCTGGGCGAGTCCCTCTTCCTGGATGCCAGAAAGAAAGGCTTGCCCCTGGGGTAAAAGCGAATACAAAATACTACAGAGCTTGCTAGTTTATTTCTTTCCTTCCTTCCTTTTCCTTTTCCACATCTCCGAATAAGACATTATATATATTCACCAGTTCATATAAATAAATTTTCAGAAAAACTGCAAAAATGACCCAGTCGGCAGGTTCAATAATACTTGCTGCCTTCTGCGCCTCCGGGAAACCAGTTCATTACCTACGAATCAAAAAGGATTTGGGCGGCAGTTGGGAGAGAGGGGGACGGAGGGGGGCTTGCAAAAATTCATGTGGTTCGAGGGTGGGGAAAAAAATCACATCATCTTTGGAGTTCCGTCTGGGGCAGTGGGCAGACAGACGAACGCGTCCCTCTATTTCGCCTGGAGGAACTGCTTTGTGAAACCGTCGAGCTCTTCTTCCAGCTGAACGGCTTTTTTCCTGTAAGGCAAAAAGGAGGGAAAAGTTCGGAGATGCCAGGCGTGGACCAGGCCCGATTGTGAATTCATTCACTGTCTGTAACTGCTGAAGGGAAACCAGAACCATCTGCACCAGCAGAGTCAAATTCATTTGTTACAAGAGCCAGGCCGGACAGAAATGTCACTTTGTCGGAAGAAGGATTTTATACCCCGCTTTGCACTGCCTGAAGGGGTCTAAAAGCGGTTTACAATCAGCTTCCCTTCCTCTGAGGTAGGTGAGACTGAGAGAGATCTGACAAAACTGCTCGGTCAGAACAGGACTATCAGGACTGTGACTGGCCCAAGGTCACCCAGCTGGCGGCCTGTGGAGGAGGAGCGGGGAATTAAACCTGGCTCACCATACTAGAAGCCGCCCCTCTTAACCACTACGCCATGCTGGCTGGTGCATCTCATAAAATATAATGCCTGGTACCAGAGATACAAGCTTCATAAAAAGCACAGGCAATTAACAATGGTGACTGGTGAAGAACAGCTGCCTCTAATCGGGGCATGATTCCCCGCCCCTCCACAGGCAGGCAGCTGGGGGGGGGGCCTTGAGCCAGTCACAGTTCTCCCAGAACTCTCTCACCTACCTCACTGGGTGCCTGTTGTGGAGAGAGGAAGGAAAGGTGATTGTTAAGTCGCTCTGAGGCTCCTTCGGGTAGTTAAAAGCGGCATACAAAAATGCTGGCAGGGGCTCATGGGAATTGTAGTCCATGAACATCTGGAGGATCACAGGTTGACTACCCCTGCTCTAAGAGACATATATTTACTTATATGAAGTTTGTCTGAAACACTAATAATTTAATGTCCCTTGACAAAGCCAGTGGGCGAAACGCATTGGGACTGCTTTGTACAATTAAGAATAAAGAAATAATAGAAGATTCAAGACTCTACAGAAGTCTATTTTGAATATTGTGCTTGCCACCTTGGTATCCCAGCGCCTTTGTATTTGATCCTTCACTGGGTCCTACCCTTCTTAATTTATCATTTTTGCTTTAACAGACTTAGAAGCAGCAGAGGGATTTCATGAGGATCAAAGAGTTGGAAGGGACCTCCAGGGTCATCTAGTCCAACCCTTGCAACCTTTTCCTGATTCAAATGTCAAGAGAGTGAGCAGGTGTTTGGAATGACAGAGAGGCAGCTAGTTAAGGCAAAGGGTTAAGCTTCTAACAATAACATAGCAAACGCTGGCAGGGGGCTCCTGGGAATTGTAGTCCATGGACATCTGGAGGGCCGCAGTTTGACTACCCCTGGTCTAGACTCTCTGCCAAACAAGATACACGGAAGGGAGGGGGGGGGGAAGCAGGAAAAATGCATGTGATGCCTGAAGCATCCCCACTTTGACCCCCACCCCACCCCAAACTAGATTCCCCCTCAAACTCAACACAACCCCCTGAATTCAAGTTGAGCTTTTTGAGATTGTCCATTTTAGGAACAGCAGCCCCCACATTCAACCCCCGCCCCCGGTCCCTCCAAAACCAGCCTCCCCCCGTCCCTCCCCGTCACTTACCGTAGCTGCTTGGAGTTGCTCTGAATCTTCTCTAGCTGGTCGACTTCTTTGGACAGCTGGGCTATCTCACGCTCTAGGTTCCTCTCGGTGATGTCGACCTGCTGGCAGAGGCGCGCAAACGTTGTGGCCATTTCCCTGCAGGAGAGAAAGCCACCGTCGATCAGGTCAATAAAATCAGAATCCAGAAGCACCTTTAAGACCGAGAAAGATTTATTCAAGGCGTGAGCTTTCGAGTGCAAGCATAATAAATCTTGAATAAATCTTTCTTGGTCTTAAAGGTGCTACTGGACTCTGATTTTATTGTGCTACTTCAGACCAACACGGCTACTTGTTTGAACGGATCAGGTCCTTCCACTTGTTATGCCTGTTAGGCCCAGACCACAGTCCTGATGCCTGTTCAGGAGCAGCGAATTTTCTGTTAAGAATGTTTCCTCTGTGTTGCAACATGGACAAAAAGGGGGCACATGGGGGGCCCCCATTCATTCTAAGCAAGCACTGAGGATACACAAATACACAGAGCTGCCTCTGTCCTCTCCCTGCTGTTCTGTGAGACAGAGGGCTGACTGAAACAGCACAGAAGTAAGTAATTGCTTCCCAAGGTGAGATCTGCTCTCCTCCCAATCCCTTCAAGAAAAAAAGAAAGAAATGGGGTGGGTGGGAGATTTTCAGATTTTGAAAAAAGAACCCAACTGTACAACAAAAGCCACGAATCTAAATCAAGTGTATTCTAGGTTAGGTTGTCTTGGAAAGAATGCCCCAAGAGAACAAACCTTGTGTAACAAGACCAGCCCAAATTCAGTTTCTACCCAGTTTTTCACTCTTCAGTGGAGTCTCAAAGCGGCTTGCGGTTGCCCTCCCTTCCTCTCCCCACAACAGACACCCTGTGAGGTAGGTGGGGCTCAGAGAGCCCTGATATTACTGCTCTGTAAGAACAGCTCTAGGAGGACTGCGACTAGCCCAAGGTCATCCAGCTGGCTGGATGTGGGGGAGCGGGGAATCAAACCCAGCTCAGCTGATTAGAAACTGCCGCTCTTAACCCCTACACCAAGCTGGAGCGTGCATCTCCCTAAGCGTCCCACAGGGTTTGTCAGCCTCTGGTCGTGTCTTTCCCAAGGCACTGCACCACTTGCTCATAAAGGAGGGCCAAGTGGGCAGCGCCTTTCCCTGGGGGCAGAGCCCCCCCCCCCCCAAAGAAGGGGATCAGCATACTGTTGCACTTGGTGGCTGCAGTTCCTGCTGGTGAAGGTGACAATCAGCTGCAGCTTCTCGGTGGCATAGTTGACAAACTGCTGCTTGAAGGCGCGCTCTTTGGCCCGGGTCGTCCAGGTGAGCCTCTCGTAGAGATACAGCAGGCCGTACAGGCTCAAGGAGAGGGAGATGACCTTCCAGCCCACCGTCCGCCACACCTGGAAGAGAGAGCGGAAGTTCAGTGACCGATGGATAAGGAGGGCAGGAGAAACAGCCCCCGCCTGTCACGAAGCCTTTGGTTATGAGATGGGAAACGCAAATTATGCAGGGGATACGGAAGGTCGAGAAAGAGGTATCTTTCCCCCTTTCCCTCCAGGACGTGAATTTGCGGGCGATCAATGGGGCAGATGAACAGAGAAAAGGAAGTCCTCCTTCACCCAAAGAGTAATTAGGAGGACGGCAACAAGGACAACTAGCTTCAAGAAGAGACTGGATAAAGATACAGAGCAGAGGCCCATCAGTGGCTTTTAGGTCTAGACCAGGGGTAGTCAACCTGTGGTCCTCCAGATGTCCATGGACTACAATCCCCATGAGCCCCTGCCAGCATTTGCTGGCAGGGGCTCATGGGAATTGTAGTCCATGGACATCTGGAGGACCACAGGTTGACTACCCCTGGAGCACTCTGTTCGGGGCAGTGATGGTCGGCATTCTTGGCGGGAGGTCTTCTGGAGTTCTAGCCCTGCTGGTGGACCTCCTGATGCCCCTTGGGTTTTGGCCACTGTGCGACACGAGCGTTGGACTGGATGGGCCATTGGCCTGATCCAGCATGGCTTCTCTGTTGTTCTTAAGTGGATGACCCCGTCCCAGCTCTTCCACAGCGTACAGAGAGCCACAGTTCCTCCTGAAGAAGTACGGCATGCATCGGTATTGTCACGGAGGGGGCCATGCAGAGCCAGACGGAGAGGCAAGGCGGCATAGGCTACATGTTGCCACCCCCTCCCCCTCCCCAGGTGGATCTAACCCTTCCTACGATTTCCCACCAGGGGAAAAAGCAACAAGGGCACTTACCACTCCTCCGACAATGATGACGGTCATGGAGGTCCGGGAGGTCAGCGATGCCAAATTCGTCACCAAGGAAACCATGAGCTCCTCCTGCGACGGATTCTCCGGAGCCAGGATGGGGGTGCTAGCAGCGCAGGGGGTGGAGGCGACAGACCGCGGGAGCTAGGAGAGAAGAGGGCGGGAGCTGAGATCAGGGCTGGCCAACGCAGGGATGGGCCTTCTTGAGCTGTTCCGTCTGGGGGTCTACTTCTCCCTTGGCCAAAGGAACGGGAGGGGGAACATTTTAATAAACCTGCGTAACATGGCCTGTGGCTTCAGTGCTGACAGCTGTGTTGAACACACATGCACTTAAGCATTGCTCAGCTCGCGAGCAGAAGGGGGCTTTCAGGGTGCGGCCCAAAATAGCAGAACTGGTTGCCCAGGGATTTATTATTATTCAGATTTATTATCCGCTGCTATCTCACAGCAGGTTACACTAAACCAGGGGTAGTCAAACTGCGGCCCTCCAGATGTCCATAGACTACAATTCCCAGGAGCCCCCTGCCAGCGTTCGCTGGCAGGGGGCTCCTGGGAATTGGAGTCCATGGACACCTGGAGGGCCGCAGTTTGACTACCCCTGCACTAAACGATAAAACCCCCCATTATATATAAAACCAAAAGCTCACTCCAGCTACGAGGCAATCTATAAAAACCCTGAGTCCTGTCCCACCCACGCCCCTCCTTCCCCAGAGCTTCAGGGGACATAACATTCAGAGGTGCCGATGCCCCTAATACGTGTACAGCATGAAAAGGAAGCGGCCCCTGATCTTCCGTGCTCTGGCGGAAGAGTTCCGGCTTAGAGGCCCAGCGGAACAGTGCAAGCTCCTGCAGGGCCCTCAGCTCTCCCGGGAACTTATTCCACCAGGTCAGGACCAGGACCAAAAAGGCCTTATTTATTATTTATATATTTTAAATTAGGTTTCTATACAGTCCCTATCCCCCTCAAAGGGCTCGGGGCAATGTAAAAGAGAAACATCCATAAAATTGATTCAAATGGTTTAGCCGTGTTGGTCTGAAGAAGCACAATAAAATCAGAGTCCAGGAGCACCTTCAAGACCAACCGAGATTTATTCAAGGCGTTGAATAAATCTTTGTTGGTCTTAAAGGTGCTACTGGACTCTGATCCATAAAGTAGTAAAAGCAATAATTAAAAGTAACGCATCTCCAGCACGCACACACATCCACACCAGTGGGGGGGGGAGTGCCGTATGGAAGAAAAAGAAGAGTTGGTTTTTATACCTCAAGGAGTCTCAAAGCAGCACAATCCCCTTCCCTTCCTTTCCCCAGAACAAACACCTTGTGAGGTAGGTGGAGCTGAGAGGGCTCTGAGAGATCTGCTCTGTGAGAACAGTATTATCAGGGCTGGGACTAGCCCAAGGTCACCCAGCTGGCTGCATGTGGAGGAGCGGGGAATCAAGCCCAGCTCACCAGATTAGAAGCCACTGCTCTTAATGCTGGCTAGGGAAAGAAAGGGAGGAATGGAGGAAGCTCATCCTGTTATAGGCTGCCCTGACCTCAACCAGGGGCCCTGGAGAGGCCCTGGAGAACTGTGATAGTTCCGTCAGGACCGGGATCTCAGCTGGCAACTCATTCTACCAGGATGGGGCCAGGGTCAAAAAGGCCTGGCCTCTGGTCCAGGCCAGGCGAACATCTCTAGGGCCAAGGATCACCAGCATGTTGTTGTTTGCTGAGTGTAAATCACTCTGGGTGACATGTTGTGGGTTCTACCCCTTTGGAGGTGTTTAAGGGGTGGTCACACAATTATTTCTCAGGGATGCTTTAGGTTATCCTGCATGATTCAGGGGATTGGACTGGATGGTTTCTGGGCCCCTTCCAACTTTTTAACTCTATGATTCCTACAGGACAATGAAATCCCCTTCCCCAAAGGAGGAAGACAGACACATGCATAGAGAGAATGTGTGTGTGTGTTTGTGTGTGTGTGTGTGTGTGTGAACTAACAACCATCTCTCTGCGGAAGCTCACTGCAGGATCCAAACTGTGCTCTGCTGTCAAGTCCTTCTGTGCAAAGTGAATCCCATGTTGATCCTGGAGATGTAGCAAAGAGTCCAGGAGCGCGTTAAAAACTAAAAGGAAACCGTAGCAGGATTGGAGCTTTTGTGAGTCGCCGCTTACTACATCAGGGATCTGCAGGCTAAAAATGATTGTGGCTGGGCAGGAGCCTTCCTGAGTCACCGCTCCCTTCTGCAGATGCCCTGCCCCAAATGGAGTTAGTTTTCAAGGTGCTGCTGGACACTTGCTCTTTTCTACCGGGACAGATGGATGAACCTCCTCTCCACCTGCCAGTAGTGGGAGGGGGGGAAGTTGAGTTTGCCAATCTCCGCCATGTTGGTAATGTTTTTTGTCTTTTAATGGGGTTTTAATGGGGATTTTAGGACACTGTAACCCACCACAAGCCGTAAGGGAGTGGCGGGAAACAAATATAATAACAACAACAACAACAACAACACGGCTGCCCATCTTGATAACAAGAACAAGAAGAACAAGAAGAACAAGAAGAACAAGAAGAACAAGAGGCTGCCCTTTCATCAGCATCCGCCTGAGTGAGCCGCCAGCAGGAGCTCCGTCCGCCCAGGAAAGCCCCTCGAAACACTCACGGCGAGGGTGGGCTCCGCTATGCCCAGGAGCACCCGGTGGGCGTTCTTCGGGCCGAGGAACCGGCTGACCAGGGCGGTCCAGCCCATGGAAAAGCGGAACGTGATGTCCTCTTGGAAATCCGCGCACAGGCTGTGGCAGTTCAGATCGTAGCTGAGGTCAAACTTCCTGCACGGAATGAGCACGTGGAGCTGGCTCTGGACCTCGGAAGGCAACAGCGGCTTCAGGTTCTCTGAAAAGAAGAAGGACGGGGAAAAGAGGGAGGAGGGAGCGGGTTAACAGTCGGCCTTCTAGACTTGGGTCCTCCCACTAGAGTTGCCAGGGGCCGGCCTGAGCCTGCCTTTTGATCCGCACCGGTAAGATTCCAGGTTAGATCTTACAAGCGAAAGAGGAAAGGGTTAGACCCTACAAGCTCTGCCGTTTGGAAGAGGGAGGAAAGGCCTCTTTTGACCTCTGCTTCCCTAAAAGATTCCGGGCAGCAGAAGCCACGAAGCTGCCTCAAACTGAGCCAGTTGGGCTGTCAAGGTCAGCATTGCCTACTCAGACAGGCAGCTGCTCTCCAAGCTCTCGTTCGGCTGCCTCAAAATGGATGCCACTGGAGGCGGAGCCAGCCGCAAATGAATGGCTGCGGCTTTACTTCTCTTGTTGTTCTGTAGTGGGGTGGCTGCTGCCAAGAAATAAACGCGGACGGAAATAAATGTCTTGGCCGGAACGGTGCTGTCAGCGTCCTGATTTTTTAGTTCCATTCGGAGATGACAGCACACAATACAGACGCTGAATCCTCCTCGGATGAACAGTGAAGGGAGCCACAAAAGTGAATGCTGGCACGGGATAAAAGGTTAGCGCTGAGGCCGTGGAAAGCAGCCAGCACCGGCCGGCCCTCTTGGCCCGAGAGCCTGCCCCAGATTCCTTCAGCTCTCCGATGTCCTTACTGAGAGGCGCTGCCACCTTGAACCTCTCTGAGCAGGAGAAACAAAACCCAGGGATGTGCCTTCCCCATGGAAGACTCAGGCACCGAGCTAAGCAGGCCCCGGAGGGGGAGAAAGACCTTGGGAAAGGAAGCTAAGATGGGAATCTGGCAGGGAATTCTGTCTGTCCTACACTCACAGCAGAAAGAATTGGCAGGAGAAGAAGAAGAAGAGCTGGGTCTTTATGCCCCGCTTTTCACTACCTGAAGGAGTCCCAAAGTAGTTTGCAAACACCTTTCCTTTGGTGCTTCATGGTCTGCAATGTCTACTTACAGCTCTCCAGGGTCTCAGATAAGGGCTTTTCCCATCACCTCCCGCCTGGTCCTTTTATCGAGAGGTGCTGAAGACTGAACCTAGGATCGCCTGCATGCCAAGCAGAAGCTCTTCCACTGAGTTGCGGCCCCTCCCCATCCACCCCCCCCCCACATGTGAGAGGGAACCACGACGTTCCTCCACGCAAACGTTACCGATCATCTTCTGCTGCGACTGATACATGGACAGGTTGACTTCGCTGGAGCACCGGTCAGCCAGGTTCCTCCCCAGGCCTTCTTCTATGTGCTTGTTGAGTTCCTGGAGCATTTCGTAGACGGGGAGGGAAGCAAACGGTCAACGGATACTCTGACCCAGGGGTAGTCAACCTGTGGTCCTCCAGATGTCCATGGACTACAATTCCCATGAGCCCCTGCCAGCAAACGCTGGCAGGGGCTCATGGGAATTGTAGTCCATGGACATCTGGAGGACCACAGGTTGACTACCCCTGCTCTAACCAATGCCAAGACTGAGAGCCAAGTGCCCGGCATGCTAAGCCCAAGTGGCGCGTCCTCATCTCAGGACGTTATCATTGCATGCCAACCCCACTAGGAATGGCTGCAAGCACAAATGAACCGGTTCATGTCCTCTCTTGATCACTTCATGGACAGGAGGAAGGCATGAACACACACAGCTGCCTTATACTCAAGTCAGCATGGTGTATTCCAGGGGTGGCCAAAGTGTGGCTCTCCCGAAGGCCCATGGACTACAATTCCCATGAGCCCCTGGTCTACTCCGATTGGCAGTGGCTCTCCAAGGTCTTGGGCTGAGGCCTCTCCCACTAACTACTGCCTGGCTCCTTTAACTGGAGATGCCCGGGATTGAACCTGGGTCCTTCTGTACGCCAGGCAAATGCTCACCCACTGAGCCACTGTCTCCAACACTGGGGTGTAAAGGAAGCCTTCTGTTTGAGGGAAGAGGCCCCTCAAATGCCTGCCCTGCCAGCTAGAAGGGCTCTCCCATGGCAGAGTTAAGGCAACCAGCAAGCTAATCGCCTCCCTTTTCTCTCAAATGCATTAATTCACACCCAGAGGAACAGATTACACGATTTCTGTTTCTTTCTTTGATGAAAGGTAAACTTTCCATCAATTAATGACATCATAGGTGTCAAAATGGGTATTTTGGGGCCCCCTTCTTCCACTTTTCCATCTGTGGCCCCCTTCAAAGGTACCCTCTGTTGGGAATGGCTGCCCTACAGTCATCTGAAGAAGAACAAAATCTCTCACGAAATGTTATACTTTTAACAGCTGACATTTCTTTCCCCAAGATTCTGATGTTCGGTTTTTATCCCACTCCTCTTCTTTCCCCAGCGGACGCTGAAAGTGGACTGCAGTACAAAATACTACAACAGAAACTAGCAAACAGAAAATATATTATCGGGGTTGGACTAGACGACCCTGGAGGTTCCTTCCAACTTGATGATTCCATGATTATTGTTTTGTTTCAAACACACACAAACGGACACAAGTCCTCAGCTTTGTTCAAGTCATTCAACAGGCAGAATGCAATTTTAAGAAAATGTCACCTCTACGTGGGACTTACACTTTTATACAATTTCAAGACCTGGGGCGACGGGTGAAAATCAGAGCAAAATTCGTCTACCAGCACCGAAAGTCGACAAATCTCATCGGTCATGGCAGAAGACACCTGGAAAAGATGGAGCGGGCAACAGGGCAGTCAGAGCAGGAAAGGTCTTTGGGGGAAATGCAAAGAGGCTGTCGGGGCAGGGGAAAGGATTTGTCCGGGGACATCAGCAATCCATACAGGCCTTTCCTGCACGGAGATCACACAAGCCTTGCTGTAGACCGAGGGCCCTTTGTCGTACTGACAACCACTGTGCAAAACAGGTTGGCCGCATTTTCTGTGTTTCAGATGGGGGGGTGTGCTTGAGAATGTGCAACACACCTTGTGTGGTTGTCGAGTAGAGAAGCCGTTCTGGAGAGCGGCAGGGTGCTCTGCCCTCCAGCCCTGGCCGATTTACCTTGTTGGCAACTTCCTCCGTGACCTCTTTGATTTTCAGCTTGATGTCGTCCGTGAGAAGGTTGAGCTGGTTGCGGACAAACTCCAGCCTGTCCTTCTGCTCCTCGCGCTCCTCCAGGGAACGTACTCTAAAGCGGTGGGAAGGGCAGGCGGTCAGCCACCCCGGGAATACCCCGGCAGAGACAAACCCAGACACACACACCCCTAAGAAAAATAATAACACCTCCTCTATGATCGTAAGGACCCATACAGAATCAGCAGGCCTTGACTCATTCAGACCCCAGACCAGGGGTAGTCAAACTGCGGCCCTCCAGATGTCCATGGACTACAATTCCCAGGAGCCCCTGCCAGCGAATGCTGGCAGGGGCTCCTGGGAATTGTAGTCCATGGACATCTGGAGGGCCGCAGTTTGACTACCCCTGCCCCAGACCCACCTTTGCCACTGTTTTCCCTGCCACTGACTCCCCCCACCCCCACCCCGCAATTCTTGTGCTGACCTAATGCAACAGAGGCCAGGGCTCCTGTCATTTCAGGGGTCACTAAGAAGAGAGTCTACCATGGTGCGACTTTTCTCACTCAAACCCAGCCACTTCGGTGAACCTTGGCTTGGTTCCTGGGCCTTTTTAACTTCCCAGGCCTTTTAGCTTCCTTTTTAACTTCCGACTTCCTTTTCGTCTCCTTTTTAACTTTCACCTTCCTTTCGACAACTTTTAAACTTCCCGGCCATGGGATTTTTCCAAAAGCAAGCTTGAAAATGTGGAATCATAGGAAATATCTCTGGTGAGGCAAGTGAGGTGAACCCACAAAGATGCCTCAGACTGAATCAGGTCCTCGGTCCATCAAACTCGGTAGGGTCTCCTCAAATGCAAGCTCTCCGAGGCTCAGGCGGAGGTCTTTCAGATCACCTCTGGTCCTTTGGAGATGCCAGGGATTGAACCTGGGACCTTCTGCATGCCAAGCAGATGCTCCACCACTGAGCCACGGTCCCTCCAAGACCAGGCCCACCGAGAAATCCGTACTTACCACCGCTGATCAGTGCAGCCTGCTAAGGGATGGGTATCTCATGGCACAGGGAAGACTGTTTAACAAGAGATACTCAAGCACAGGGGAAGAAGGTGGACGTCAAGGGAGAGGCCTACCTTTGGTCGGCAGCCGCCACGTTTATGGAGTCCATAATGTTTTTCACCGTGTCTAGGATCTGTTTAGCTCTGACCGTGTGCTGCTCAAACTTGGTTTTCACGGCTGACTGCGAGATACACTCCTGCGAGGGCCCAAGCCACAACACGTTACTGCGGTCCCGTCACCGACGCAACGGAGGCATTTCTAGGTCAAAAAGGCACTCTGGGTTGCCACTAGCCAACGCTAAACCCAAAGAGCAAAGAAGCACATTGGAAACAAAGAACAAACAAGCACACAGAAGGACACCGGAACGTGAAAAGGGAAACCATAAGAGTAGGCGCTCTCATTTAGGGTACATCCACAGTAACGTGCAGTGGACAAAAGAAACAAGACTGTTAAGAAAAGGCAAGCATGCAGGCATTGGGGGTTAGCCATTCAGATTAGGGCTGCCAGCCCAAAGTTGGGAAACAGATGGAAATTTGGGGGGCAGAAACAGGGTGGGGAGGGACTTTCATAGGGTCCCTCCATTTTCTCCAGATGGTCTGTTACTTTCTATGCTGTGGGAGTGGCCTGGTGTTCTCACATCCAATGGGATGTTGCTGTTTATCCATCAGATTCAACAAGAGGCTCGACCACATGGACCACTGGTTGCATCACTAGAGCCACTCCAATGTGGACTACCTCCCCACATAGATTTCAAATGTTGGGGAGGGTGAGGAGGAAGAGGGGGAAGAGAAAGAGTTGGTTTCTTTATCCCACTTTTTACTACCCAAAGGAGTCTCAAAGTGGCTTACAATTGCCTTCCCTTTCCTCTCCCCACAACAGACACCCTGTGAGGGAGGTGAGGCTGAGAGAGCCCTGAGATTACTGAAGAAGAAGAAGAGTTGGTTCTTATATGCCGCTTTTCTCTACCCAAAGGAGTCTCAAAGCGGCTTACAATCACCTTCCTACCCTCTCCTCACAAGAGATACCCTGTGAGGGAGGGGAGGCTGAGAGATCTTCTCACAGGCCTGCTCTATGAGAACAGCTCTGAGAGGACTGTGACCAGCCTAAGGTCACCCAGCTGGCTGCATGTGGAGGAGCAGGGAATCAAAGCCAGCGCACCAGATTAGACGCTGCCCCTCTTAACCATGGCACCATGCTGGATCTTGAGTCCATCAATGGATATTAGCTACGATGACTAAATGTAACCTTCTTGTTTAGAGGAGGAGAAATATGTATCCTTTTATCTTTTCACTCCTATCTGACTTTCCGATTCAGTCACTTACATTATTTAGAGTCCACTAAGTTCTCAGGGGAGCCTCTTGTGGAGCAGGGTGGTAAGGCAGCAGACATGCAGTCTGAAAGCTCTGCCCATGAGGCTGGGAGTTCGATCCCAGCAGCCGGCTCAAGGTTGACTCAGCCTTCCATCCTTCCGAGGTCGGTAAAATGAGGACCCAGCTTGCTGGGGGGTAAACGGTAATGACTGGGGAATGCACTGGCAAACCACCCCATACTGAGTCTGCCATGAAAACGCTAGAGGGCGTCACCCCAAGGGTCAGACATGACCCAGTGCTTGCACAGGGGATACCTTGACCTTTACCTTCAAGTTCTCAGGAAGGCTCAAGGCAGACTAAGTCAAATACAATCCACAGGATGGGACATCCAATGCACGGTGCAATCGGATGTAAAACTGTTACTCATGTGACCAGGAAATAAATACAGTTTTTTCCCCCCACTTTCTCCAGTCTTTTTAGTTCAGAGTCTTTTTCCACTGCCTTAGCAACAACAAAGGGGCAGGATTCAAAGCAAAAGAGGGGGAGGGAGAACGAAAGCGAAAGAAGAAATGAGCATCCTTGTTCCTCGACGAAGCAGATCTAGAAATCAGCTATGAAAAACAAGAGCTTTGTAGAGAACAGCACAGAGCTAGAGCTAGACAAGGGGGACAGGAGATTCCAGAAAGGGAAGAAGGTGGGAGGCACCAAGGGTCACCACGTCACCCCGCACCCTGTAAGCAACCAGAGAATCTGCAGCAGAACTAGAGAGCGCAAAAGTTAGTAACGTTATCGAGAAAGACAGAGAAGGCAACATGTAAAACGCAAACCATTTCATCCGTCACTCTTGCAGAGCACACAAAGGCATCTTGTGCGGAATCTGACCCAATTTAGCAGAATGTTCCCTACCCTGAAAGACAGCAGCCCCCGAGTATCTCAGGCAGAAAAAAACCTCATTTCCAGAACCTGCCTTGGACTGGGGAGACCAGGGATTGAACCTGGGACCTTCGGCATGCAAAGCAGAGTCTCTGCCACTAAGCCACTGCTGACAAGGGGTTCAATTCCAGTCACCTTCTTTGGGCTGATCCTGCGTTGAGCAGGGTGTTGGACTAGATGGCCTGTATGGCCCCTTCCAACTCTATGATTCTGTGATTCTAAATAGAAACATCGCAACAAGGCGATATACAAAGGAAGAGTGTGGTTTGGGGGTTTAACCCCCTCAAAAAGATTAAATAAAAGAAATAACACAAAAAACCACGCACTGAATCAATTAACACCTATCCACAAAGGTACGAGATAGAAAAAATGACAGGAAAGGAGTTTAAAAACCCAAGGAAACAGGAGAAAGAAATAATTAGGAAATTTCACAAAGACTCTGGAATGCATTGTAAGCTCGTTACCTCTTTTAAAATCCTGCGCACAGGCCTACGTCACGAGTGTAAATGGGCGGGGCTCACCAAAAAGCTATTAGGTAACGGTGCACTGGTTTTTAAGTTAATCTTTTGCCAATATTCTTCTCCCTCCCTCCCCCACCCACCTCCAATCCCAAATTCAGGCCACGAGCCAGTTGGGTTCAACAAGCAATAATCACACCACATCGATGTTTTACAGGAGGAGGAGGAGATGATGAATCTCGTGTCACAGCGCTGATGCTCCCACACGAAGCGAGCGGTCCATTAAAGTGCTTTTTCTTTTAAAAACGCGCCCCCGATATCATAATTAGCGCAATTAACTGTTCATTTGTATCAGAGCGCTTGGAGCCCTGCTCTGCCAGCAGGCAGCAAGATTTCCTGGCTGATAAGTTTTGATTTTCATTGTGATGAAAATTTTACGGGTTTTCGCTTGGACACGTTGCTGAAACGTGCCCTGAAACCCTGTTCCCTGGTGGAATGGACGGGAGGCAAATTAATTTGTGCACACACCAGGTTAGATCCCCGCCTCTGTGGCCAGCACACGGGGAAGCACCCTTCCCCGCTTCCCTTTCTGCCCACACACTCTGCTCCCATGTCCCTGGAGCCAGGGGACCCAGAAACACCAGGGGGGAGGGAAGAGGGACTCCGCAGCGGAGGGGTTTTAATTGGCAAAATCACCCCCTGCAGAAAACAGGATCTGAGACATAACAATTATCTGCCATTTGATATATCTTTGCCCATGCACCACTGTTGGAGCCAGTGCTTAAGGGCTGGCTGAAATGTCACAGCCCCTCCACAAATCTCACCAAGCAGCTTCTGCCTGTGGAACAGCAGGGCTGGATCTGACCGCTTCCGTGACATGAAACTGCCTTATACTAAATCAGATCCTTGGTCCACTAAGGCAGGGGTAGTCAACCTGTGGTCCTCCAGATGTCTATGGACTACAATTCCCGTGAGCCCCTGCCAGCAACTGCTGGCAGGGGCTCATGGGAATTGTAGTCCATAGACATCTGGAGGACCACAGGTTGACTACCCCTGCACTAAGGTCCGTACTGTCTGCACAGACCGGCAGTGACTCTCCAGAGTCTCAAGCTAAGCTCTTGAACATCGCCTGCTGCCTTGGTTCTTCTAAGTGGAGATGTTGGGGATTGGACCCAGGACTTTCTGCATGTCAAACAGATTCCTCCCCCCCCCCCCGAGCCACGGCCACATCCCCTCCCTGTCTCTGCCGATCCCATGACCTCCAGCGTAGCTTTTCTGGCGGTCAAAGGTCCCCTTCCCCTTCTCCCCTTTCCACCTGTTCGGAAAAACTACCCGGATTCGACCCGTTTCCTGCAACCTCAGGAATGGTGCCAAACAGGGGCTGTGACATCTGACGGCTTGCTCCAGCTTCAGAAAAGGTCCGTAGGCCCTCCTCTGTGTTTTGAAAGCGAACCCTGCTCTTTTCCAATGGCCGGGAAAATTACCTCAAACACTTTCTCAAAGTGCTGGAACTCCTGGAACCGCGTCTGAAATCCCTCGGCCAGCGCTCCCCCTGCAAGGAAGAAGAGAGAGCTCGGACGGCATCGTCCACAGGTTTACCGTAAAGCGAGCGTCTCCCTTTCCCGTTCTTCTAACGGGACGAATGTTCCGGAAACGTCCCACCGAGAGCTCTGCCACCCACCTGCCTCCGGCATCCCCTGGGCTTTGTGTTTTCTAGCGCTGAGGACCTCCTTGGCCGAAACGAAAAAGATTCGGTTCTGGGCTTCGGGAAGGTCCACGACCTTGAGCTCGTCCACCAAGAAGGTCAGGCAGCGCTCCATGTGCTGCTTTCGTACCTGGAGGGAAACAGGAGCACCCAAGTCAGGACTAGGCCGGCCACCCATGAGGCCTTTAGGGGGGAAAGGAACAGGGCCTCTGGGGCGACCTGCATATATGCTACCCTTGGCAGAAACACAGATTTCAGAGTCCTGGAGGTTTCCCCCAGACCTGAAACCTGGCATGATGGTGGTGGGAATTGGTGTGGGGGAATGGTGAGATTAGGGTCTGGGAGTCCTGGGTTCAAATCCCCTGCCCTGAGTGTTCCTTAGCCAGTCACTGAGCTCAGCATATCTCACAGGTTTCCTGGGAGGATGAAACAGGGGAGAGAACGACCTTTTTCACCCTTTTGACCGTGGAGGTACAGCTGTGTTTCAGTCTCGGAAGTACCAGGAAGTGATGTCACCTGGCCACGCCCCCAGCCACATCCCCACCCAGAAGGGAGAGGAGCCTTGGCTGGCAAAGGTTTAAATGGCCGGGGACCCTTTCCTTCCCAGCCCCTGCAGGGCCATTATTGGCCACTTTGGGAGGGGGTGGATCAGCCTGCCCAAATGAGGGTAATTAAAAAAATAATTGATCCCCTTTTTCTTTGCTCGGAGCCAGAAACAGCAGCCACAGGGTGGCAGGGCTCTTTCTAGAGCGTGGGTTGAGCCTGGGTTGCCCAGCAAGCTTTCTGACCGGACACTGGAGATGTGACTGGGTGGGCAGATTTATTTGAAAACAGCCTCCGTTAAAAACAGACCGACCACGAAGCAACCATCGACTCACATCCTCCATGTACTCGGGCTCCGAGGCAGAAGCGTCCCAACGATTGTTCAGGATGAAGATATTTGGCTTGGAGAGTTTTTCGTTCACTTTGTGAAAAAAATGCTTCTCCTAAAAAAAGAAAAGAAAAAAAGACAACAGAGAAAGAAACAAAGCACAGGTTTAAAGGGAGACAACAAACGCGGCTCCCTGTGGATGGAAAGGCTCCCCCCTCCTGTTGCTAGGCAAAATGCTGCTGAAATACTGCTCACGAGGGACAGCCCCCCCACTCTGGAGCAGCATGGGGGGGGGAGGTTTGTTGGTTCCGCCAAGGTGCATGTCTCCCCTGGCAACTCATTCCACCAGGTGGGAGCCAAAAAGGCCCCGACTCTGGCTGAATCGAATTTCTCTGGGACTAGACATCAATGGCAAGTCTTTGCCCATTACAGAGCTCTCCAGGGGACATCCTGGGAGGGGCAGGCCCACAGATACATTTCCTAATGGACTTGCTAATGAACCCCGCCCAGACGCAGGATAAGTGTTTCCTAATTTCAGTCCAAACCCTAGGAGACTCCCAGATAAGACAGGAATGCGATGGGTTAAATGAGTCTTTTGAAGCAAGGGAGGGGAAAACCCAGAGGCAGAATCCTGGTGATAACAGGCCAGGAGTCTCCAAATCTAGGGACATTTCAGATTCTGCAGCTCCACTGCAGCCCATTGCACATGGCTGTGGGTGAGGATTATCTTTACGCACTGCTGCGCTCACTGGAGACGAGGGGGCAGGGAGAAGACCCCCCCTCCCCAATTACCGTATTCATGAGAGTTGATTCTGAGTTGGCAACCAAAACGAAGACATCGGCATCCAAACAGAATTTGTCGATCCAGCTGTCGAGCTCGGAGGTGACATCCGTGCCAGGGCTGCGGGGGCAAAGACAAGACGCATGACCTAGCCCTCTCTTCTGCCCGGTGAGAAATGCAAGGGGAAATAGATACAGAGGAATAAATGCGTCCCGGCAGAAGGGAAAAAATAGTGAAGGCCACGCACCAGCCTTCCCGCACAGACCCAGTTCGGAACAGCTGAAATGAAACAACAGCCATCACATGTCTGCCAGGATCCAACCACACTACTTAGAATGCTTAAATGCCTTCAAGCTTTCAAAAGGGGGGGGGGCAGTGATTTCTGCTCATCCTCCCCCTTCACACAGTCCACTGAGTTCCCTGAAATCTTGTTCTGAGAAATCAGCAATTCCCCAAGGACATTGCAGCCTAGGGAGGGGAGGGGAGGAACTGGTGGAAATTGCCACTCCCTCTCAAAGAAACTTAAAGGTACTTTGGTTTTGTTTGGTTTTTTTTATGTTGTCGGCTATAATCTCTCTCTGGACCAGGCTGTGCCTTCTTTTCCGGCTTCCTAGGCACTCAGACATAGTGTGGGGGGTAAGAAAATGGCTGCTGCAGGAGGAGGGGCCAGCCACCAAGAGATTGCTTAAGCACAGCCACACAGCGAAGGGCCTTGTGCTGTAGCAGCAGCCCTGCCAAAGCAACATTTAAAAAAATCTGTGCAGCCATACAAATCTCCAATAGCCAACTGGAAGCCATGCTGGGTAAAATTTGTAAGCTGCTCTAAGACTCCTTCGGGTAGCAAAAAGCAGAATCTAAGTAACCAGCTCTTCTTCTTCCCTGGCAGCAGTTCTCCAGGGTCTCAGCTGGGTGCCTTTTGCCCCACAAACTGCCTGGGCCTTTTAACTGGCAAATGCCGGGGATTGAACTTGGGACTTTCTGCCTGCCAAGCAGCAGCTCTGCCACAAAGCCACAGCCCCTCACCAACCTCCCATTCACATCCGGCCTTCAAGCTTTAAGGGGCAACGGGATTCTCTGCTTCTGCAACAATTTCTGGAACTTGCCCAGTGTTCTCAAACATTTGTCCCGACGTTGTGATTACCCTTCCAGACACCCGTCGCCTTTCAAAAGGCCAGACACGGATGCCTGGAAAGCCACAGGGAACGCTTCGGTGCTCACACCTGCATTCGGCGAGCAGAGTGTTCTGAGGCTGGCCGGCCAAGTGCCAGATGCCGTCTTGAAATTCGGTCATGCAATTTGGTGCTTCGTTGGCGCTTCGCCAGCCTCTGTGTGCCGGCGGAGCATTGAAAGAGGAAAAGCCCCTGCTGAGAGGGAAACCGGAGATCTGCCAGCCGTACCTGTCCACTAGCACCAAGTCATCTCGGAGGAGAGCACATTTGGTCTTTGGCCAGAAGACGTGCACCAAGCAGCCCGCCTCCAAGTCCTTATCCATGTGGAGGGCGTGGGCCAGCTGATTGACCGTCTGCAAAGAAATGGGACATGTTAGAGAGAGTCAGGGGATTTGTTACTTTTAACAAATGTAAAGGTATCCCCTGTGCAAGCACCAGGTCATGTCTGACCCTTGGGGTAATGCCCTCCAGCGTATTCATGGCAGACTCAATACGGGGTGGTTTGCCAGTGCCTTCCCCAGTCATTACCGTTTACCCCCCAGCAAGCTGGGTACTCATTTTACCGACCTCGGAAGGATGGAAGGCTGAGTCAACCTTGAGCTGGATGCTGGGATCGAACTCCCAGTCTTATGGACAGACAGCTTCAGACAGCATTTCTGCTGCTTAACACCCTGTGCCACAAGCTTTAAACTGTCTATGAATAGTATAAATTGTTGTTGTAAACCGCCCCAAAGCCTGCTTGCACAGAGGGGCAGTCTGTAAGTCAAATAATAAAATCATTTTGAAGCCATTTGTATCCCGTCTTTCCTCGTGGCTCAAGGCGGCTTACAAGAACATCAAATCCATAGAATCCGAGAGTGGGAAGGGACCTCCAGGGTCATGTAGTCCAATCCCTTTTGCAGAATGCAGAAAATTAATCCCTGACTTATTCATTTCCCACCTTGATGCTGTTCCTTGCAGCTTCACTAGCACTTGACTTCCTTGCTTGCCTCTCACCTCCGTGGCAAAAGTGCACACCTTGAGAGCAGCACCCGAAATGCCACCCAGCCGCACATGGCGGCAAGCAAGGAGGTCAACCGAGCACATTTGCTTGGTGAGAGGTCGCCACCGTTCCCAACAATGCAGCGTTCCCCTCCAAACGTATCATGCCCACCTTTTGGAGCACCAAAATCCACGCCCCGTCACATTGTTCCCCCCAGCAGAGAATGCAACAACATTGCAAATCCCGACCCCTGAGAATCATTTTTCGCTGAAGGCCTAGAGAAGAGCCTCAGGGGGAACAGCAGGCCAATGAAGCAACAGGTGAGCAGTTCCCTCCTGGAGCTCAGAAGCTCTCACGCCCTTGAAAGAAGGTCCCGAAAACAGCAGCCCGGAGCCCCGAGCAGGCCCTACCTTGACGCTCTTCTTTTCGTCAGAGCCTTCGGTCATGAGGTAAGCCTTGTCCCCGTCGGTCCCCTCGACGCTGAGGAAGCAGTTGGTGGTGTGGCCGATGCCGCTGGGCAGCACCTTGTCCCACAGCATGGCGTTGATGACGGAACTCTTGCCGCTGCTGGTTCTGCGGAGGGGAAGGAAGCGCAGCGTTCGACAACCACGTCAAGATTGCCCTCGGGGGCGAGGCGGAGGGCGTGCCGTTGGTTAAACGTCCGGAGACTGGAGCATGCAAGCTCCGTCCCAGGAAAGAGTCCTCCTAGACGGGTCGCTTTGAGGCCAACGGAGAATATTTGCAGCATGGCTTCTTTTGGGAGGGGCCGCAAGCTTATATAAAGCACTGAAACAACTCCGCCCCCAACAGAAATCTTGTTTATTTATTATATTTATCATATTGATGGCTGGATTTAGTTATTTAAAATGTTTCTACGCTGCGCTTCCACCCAATTCAGGGCCCGCCAAGGAGATTAAAACTTTAAAACATCTAAACCAGGGGTGGCCAAACTGTGGCCCATGGACTACAATTCCCATGAGCCCCTGCTAACACGTGCTGGAAGGGGCTCATGTAGTCCATGGAGCCACAGTTTGGCCACTCCTGTGCATTCTCTGCATTCTGATTAATCTCTGTTTCTTGTGAGGAGACTTGAGTAGGGGAAGTTCCTAATGGATTGTGGCCAAAGGCTGATGCCTGCATGCATCCCAGAGCAGGGCAGTTTTCTCCTTACCTGCCGAAAAAGGCCACTTTCATGTGCCGCCGGGAAAGCACCTCAGCAATGATGGCCAACTTGCTTTTATACGCCTGGATTTCGGCCAGGCCGGCCTCGGTGACGATGTGTTCCAACTCTGGGTTTTCATAGGTCTCTGTCAACAAACAGAGTCAATACACTGTGACACAAGGCAGGTTCTTTGCCAGTTTGGAGTAGTGGTTAGGAGTGCGGACTTCTAATCTGGCGAGCCGGGTTTGATTCCGCGCTCCCCCACATGCAGACAGCTGGGTGACCTTGGGCTCGCCACAGCACTGATAAAGCTGTTCTGATTGAGCAGTGATATCAGGGCTCTCTCAATCTCACCCGCCTCACAGGGTGTCTGTTGTGGGGAGAGGAATGGGAAGGCGACTGTAAGCCTCTCTGAGACTCCTTCGGGGAGAGAAAGCAGCATATAAAACCAACTCTTCTACTTCTTCAGTAATATCAGGGCTCTCTCAGCCTCCCCTCCCTCACAGGGTGTCTGTTGTGGGGAGAGGAAAGGGAAGGCAATTGTAAGGTGCTTTGAGACTCCTTCGGGTAGAGAAAAGCGGCATATAAGAACCAACTCTTCTTCTTTTTCTAGGTTTATGTAAGACGGGCTCTCCGCCGTTTTCGAGCCTGCGGGTCCGTTTGGAATTCCAACACGGAATGGCGAGCATGGCCCAGTCTAGCCAGGCCTTGATGCCTGTCCTGATTTTGTATGTTCTGGAAATACTCTACGCCCAGCATTATTTCTCACTGACTTAACAAGCAGCACATGTCATTTATCTGCTCCCCACCCCCACTCCCCAAAGGCTCCCGAACGCTCAATGGCCTGCATTGCTTCATTAAGCAAATACAGTTTTCAACATTCCTCAAGCTCCAAAGTCCCCATTGGTTGCCCGGTTGTTGTGACATCAGGCCAGTTACTCTGGGGCAGCCAGAACAGCCAGGACATCCCCCTCTCCCAAATCCGCCCAGGTTCATCAGAGTGGATCAGCCAACAGCATCAGGAGCTGCAGGGAGAGCGGACAAGTCAAGATGCTGTGGAAGCCTATTATGGGGGGGGGGGGGGAATCACACATTTAGCCAGGCCAGCAGTGACCCCACGCTTTCAACTCACCGTTTACAAAATCCGTCCCTTCTGTAACATAATCCAGCAGCTGTTCAAAAATAGCCGTAATCTTCTTCTTTGCCAGCACAAAGTGTTTCAGAGGGGAAGGATTAGCGTCTGCCATCACGGAACTGGGGGTGAAAAGAAGATGTTAGAGAAGTTAGTTGGAATGGTCATTGAAATTCAGCTCCCTTTGTGAGCAGGGCAAACTGAAACCAAGTCAGTATCATCAGCTTGACTAAGAAATTTACACTGCTTTTGCCCTGCCCTGCCCTGCCCTGCCCTGCCCTGCCCTGCCCTGCCCTGCCCTGCCCTGCCCTGCCCTGCCCTGCCCTGCCCTGCCCTTCCCTTCGAAGCAGAACTGGGAAGAACCTGGGCCACAGAGAGCAGAAGCTCCAGATGAACCCATACTGCTCTGTCTCCTAGCGTAAGAGGATTGATTCACCACTATCTTGCTTATCAGGGGGCAAAAAGAACTCATTCAATGAAATGAACCTACGCACCGATGCTATTCACAGTTAGCTTGCTGTGAAACACGGCATTTAATTTGGGCAATCTTTGGCCCCAAAGTTTAATGACAGTAAATCAAACTTCCTGCGCCACAAGTGTCAAAAGCATTGCTCTGTTGATCGCACCTGCAATTTAGTCTAGGAAAATAAAACGCTATTTACGGAAACAAGGACTTCAGTAGAATAAAAGAATGTAACTAGCATGTCAAAAAGTGCACTGCTATGTTTAAAAAAACACACAGTAAGTCGAATGAGCATTTATTCATCCTGCAAGCACAGAATAATGAACAGTGGCTTCCAACCCAAAATGAGCACCTTTGATTGAAGATTTATGGGGCTTTCCTAAGAAGACTTACACCCTCCGAAACCTGTTGCTTTCTCAGGCTAGGATTGCACTGCTAAAAGATGATGCTGTTCGTATATGTGCTGCATTTCTCTTGTGATATATTTCTAGGCATCACTCAAGTGCTGATGGTTACCTTTGAAGCCCTAGACTTCAAAGCCCTTTCTCAACCGGGGTTCCGTGAAACCTTGAGGCTTCTTGACAGCCCCAGAAGGATTTCCCAAATGGGTGGGAGTTAATTTTTTATATTAAAATTTCTTGGGTGTCAACCTGTATCCCCCTCCCAAAATGGCCAATGATGGGCCGGGAGGGAGTGGGAAGTGGAGGGCCCCCGGCTGGAAGTGTCCACAGCTCTCCTTCCCAATCGTATTCCACACCATTGTGCCACTGCTGGGGTTTCTCAAAGCCTGAAGAATGTTTCAGGGGTTTCTCAATGGTAAGAAAGGCTGCCATAGAACTATTTGTGGTCGGGGCAAACTAAGGTCTGCAGAAGTGAACAATACCTCTTGGAAACTCCTCCCCTGCCTCAAATTGTGTTAGTCCTGAAGGTGTTCCTGGGCCCTTACTCTTTTCTGCTGAACAGTGCTACCCATCCTTATAGGAGCCTGCTCAGCTCTTAAAATCTTCAGGTGAGATAGCTACCCAACAATTATCACCCGCAGTGCCCCTTTTGAGTTTTAGAACCTGGGGAAGATGCTTCAGCTTTTGGGGGCATGTGGAGAGATGACGGGGAGGACATTGCTTTCCCCCCCTCACCTTCTGTGCCATATTGCTTTTAGAAGAAGAAGAGCTGGGATTTGAATCCCTGTTGTTGTTTTTACTATCCAAAGCAGTCTCAAACCCCTTCCTCTCCCCTCAACAGATAACCTTTGAGGTAGATAAGGCTTAGAGAGCTCTGAGAGAACTGGGACTGGGCCAAGGGCACCCAGCTGGCTGCATGTGGAGGAAGAGTGGGGCATCAAACCCAGTTCTCCAGGTCAGAAGCAACCACTCTTAACTACTATGCCAAGCTGGCTTGTTGGTACTTGTTCTGGATTTTTGTTTACACTGTATTTTGTTTGTAAGCAGACACACCCTGGGAACTTTTCTATGCAGAAGCAGCACAAAAGCACCTGAATCAAATAAAAACCTCTCTTTTATGCCCCAACAAAAGTCTCCTTTCTTACTAGAAAAACCAGTTCAGATCACCTAACAGGCTTTCAGTCTGCTTATGCAATGCAAGATCTCTCAAAATGTGAAACTTACAGTGATGGAGGCCTCAAGCTGTCTTAAATATGTACATTTCCTTTTGAGGCCAGGCTACATGCAGGTTGAAACTGACAAAAACACAGAAAGGCATCTAGTTCAACCCCCTGCACAATGCAGGAAATACACAGCTATGCCCCTTCCTCCACTGCCCCAGAAACTCCTGTTCTATGTCCAATGGAAGCTTCCCTGAGCCAAAATTCCTTCCTGACACCAACGTGGCAACCAGCATCATCCTGGGAAATAAGAAAGGACCACAAGAGGCAGGCACTAGCTCCTGCCTCCGGCTTACAATCTGCCAAACTCCACAGTGACCAGTCAGTAAATAAAAAATTCAGAGTAGGCTTGCTGGTCCACAGGAAAATCCATAAACAAAACCCACAAAATACTTTTTATTGCGACCAACCCAAGAGATCCAAGATTTTTGTTATAGTAATTATCATTACTCTTTAGAAACTGTATTAGAGAAATTTTGATCAGTAAGAAAGAACAGTTCCTGCAGGGCCACCACTAGCCAGAGCAGACAAACCAGCCATCTGACTCCATACAGGGCAGTTTTACTCGTATATCCAAGCTGACAATGACCATGTTTTTGTGGCGGATAAGAGACAAACAGCCAGCCAGGTGCACCCATTAATAACAGTCCTTTCCCAATTGTGTCATACTGACCTAGAAAAAGGAAGGGTGTGTGCTCCTTAGTGGCGAGACCTGTGCCAAGTTCTCTGCCCCATACGGAATCCAAACAGATTGTCCTGAAACAATGCCCCACAGAGTGATGTCCAGTAAGTTTCTTACTGCCATCAAACCTACCCCTTTTCAATAAATCACAGCCTCAAGTTGACTAGATTCAACTGCTTGCCTGAGAACGTACAGGTGAGACTCTGAACTCCTCCACCAAATTGTTCAGTTTCAGAGAAATCATTGGGAACCCAGAGAACCAACTAAGAATCCTGGCAAGGACCTCTCGTGGAGCAACGCTCCCCTCCTCAAACCCATATTCCAAGTCTCGTTCAGAAGAAAAAGACAAATGTTCACAAAGGACCTTTTTGAAACAGACTCCACGGAGGTTCTCTTGTCTGCTTTTAAAACAGATGATTCAGCAACTTTTCCAACACATGCTGCCAAGAAGACGGTTTTGGGATTTGACCCAACCTGACTCCCTAACATCATCCACTAAATTTGTAGATTTGTTCTAGTCTATTAAAAGTTACATTTCAGCTAAATTGTACCAGTGCCATTAAACTCCCTCGAACACAGGAGGGCTGCCTTAAACCAAGCCAGACCCTTCACTGGTTTAATCCAGCTCGGTGCTCTCCTCTCTGACTGGCAGCAGATCCTTCCCCTCACCCGATCCCAAGTTTAACTGAAGACGCCATGGGATCTGTTGGATGCAAAGCACGTGCTCGGTCCCGAAGCCACAACTCCTGTTGACCCCGCCCCCACTCACCCACCCCGACCCCTTTCCAGGGATTGCTTTCTAGCAGACCCCGGGGGCGATTCTTGGAAAGGGAGTGGGGGTGAGGCCTGGGTGGGGCGCCCCCTTCCGACCCCTCCGGGTCCCCCCGAGCACCTAACTTGCTCTGAAAGTTTACTTCCCAAGGGAAACACATAAGTGGTGGCCGACAATGTGTCGGGCGCTGTGCAGAAATGAGCAAGAGAGAGGAGGTGTCTTGACGGAACTCCCACTAGATTTGGCAGAAGGAGGAGGTGCCGCCGCCCCCCGGTGAGTGTCCAGGCAAGGCGGTTAACAGCCCCCCGCCCCTGTGTTGGGGGGCTGGCGGGGGGGAAGCGCTTCCCTCCCCTCCCCTTTGCTCCTCCGGCCGATTACCTGGCAACGACGGCGGGGCTCGCCCCCTCCTCCCGCTCCGAGCCTCAACGGCGTCCTCCTCGCCCTACCGGGAGGCGGCCCACCCCACTTCCGCCTCCTCTGACCATCTTCCTCCCACCCGCTATGGGCGCCGACACCTTTGGTGAGGGCACGGCCGGGGGCGCCGGATTCGCCTTCTGCGCGTGCGCCAACGCTTCGGCCATTTCCGTCGCTCGCTCTCTGCTTCTCCAAGGCAATGAAGCAGGGATGATAAAAGCACGGCTATAAAGAAAATCAGTAGGAAAACAGCATTACAAAAATGTCATGCCTCTTTACAGAGATTTCATTTGTAGAAATGGGCATTTAAAGCTTATGCAGAGGTAGTCAAACTGCGGTCCTCCAGTTTGACTAACCCTGGCAGGGTCTCATGGGAATTGTAGTTCATGGATATCTGGAGGGCCGCAGTTTGACCACCCTTGGCTCAGAGGAAAGGACCACCACGTATATAATATTCCCTTTGGCTTCTGTTAAGTGGTGGGATGTTTTTCTCTGGTTTTTGGCAACTCTGCTATACACTGCAGATTTTCTGTATAGTTGGTATGTGCTGGTATAAGATTTTTTTTTAAAGGGAAAGGCATACATGGTAACAATATTTTGAAGGGGGGAAAAAGAGTAAGGTCAATGAAAAAACTTTGCCACATCACCTTGCTATTCTCCTTTTCTTTATTGTTGGATATACACAAATCAATTATTTCCAGAACCGATATACCGGTATAAATATTGGTTTTACAAGTTTTGGCTTTTCCAGCTAAATACAAGAGCATCAAAGGGGTAAACGCCCTCTAGAGTACACAAATCAGCAGATTTCCCTCGCATCCTGAGCTGCACTCCCATTTGGTTTAAAGGTAGAGGTGAAGGTATCCCCTGTGCAAGCACCGGGTCATGTCTGACCCTTGGGGTGACGCCCTCTAGCTTTTTCATGGCAGACTCAATACGGGGTGGTTTGCCATTCCCTTCCCCAGTCACTACCGTTTACCCCCCAGCAAGCTGGGTACTCATTTTACTGACCTCAGAAGGATGGAAGGCTGAGTCAACCTTGAGCCGGCTGCTGGGATTGAACTCCCAGCCTCATGGACAGACAGCTTCAGACAGCATTTCTGCAGCTTACCACTCTGCACCAGAAGAGGCTCTTACTCCCATTTGATTTAGGTATAGGTTTTAACAAGTTAACTTTTTAAAATGATAGCCAATTGCTGGAAATTTCACACAGCAAATATGGGCCCAGAATCACAACTACAGTTCAGCATCTAAATTCTGTTCAGTACAACAGCAGGGAGGGTTCAAGAAATAAACCTTGGGGACTTCGGGTTACCTGGCAACCATCTGGGATGTTTGACATACTGAAATGCTTTATGGATTGGTTGTGATTTGCATAACGCTTATCTACTGAGATCTGTACCTTTGTTCTCTGTACAGGCCATGGTCCATTTTTGAAGGGTTCTGTGCAACTCCCAGGTTTGCATATTCTTATATCTGGTTAAAGATGAGTTCATTTCTATGGACACTCATCAGTTCTTATTCTTAGTGCAAAAATGGTGTGTGTGGAGGAAACGAGGAAAATCCTCGTGGTTTGCTGTGAGCCAAATAGCAATGGAGTCCCATCTCAGCCATGCCTGTCTTCCTCCCCCTGCAGATACAATCCAGTTTGTCTGTGGCCACAGGCACTAGCGGGAGGGCAAGAGCCCAAGAGGGCCTGTTCCTTTGGCTCTTACCCCACTGCTTCCTGACAGTGCCTTTGCAGTAACCAGCAATTGGATCCTGACAGGCCAAGACATGTTACTATTTATACAGCAATGTTGAAAGTGCTTTTGGTCCTTCTGGGAAGAACAGTAGTAGAGCTTATATTCCAGTAGTCGAGTACTGAAATCCATTGATCAGGGCCACGTTGACACAAAACAAAGACTTCTACAACCCTTCCCCCCAAAAAAAAAATATTACATTGGAGGAGATTGCAGGGGGGGGTTGCCCTCAAGTTACAGCCAGCTTAAAGCAACCCCAGTTGCCTTAAGAGCCAGTTTGGTGTAGTGGTTAGGGGTGCGGACTTCTAATATGGCATGCCGAGTTCGATTCTGCACTCCCCCACATGCAGCCAGCAGGGTGACCTTTGAGCCTCCGTTGGGTAAAGAAAAACAGCATATAAGAACCAACTCTTCTTCTTCATAGGGTTTTCAAAACAAGATCCGTTCAGAAGTGGTTTGTCATGGCCTGGTATTCCTTGGTGGTCTCTCATCCATATGCTTACCTAGGCCAGCCCTGCTTAGCTTCTGAAGTCTGACAAGATCAGGCCAGCCAGAGATATCCAGGTCAGGGCTGAGGAAGCATGAAACCTACCCAATAAAAGCTTTATGCTTAAACCCTGGTAATGAACTTGCATAGAGAGTGAGCATCAGCATCTGGGAGCCACTCCAGGCCTGCTCTCGGCATCAGTGTCTGGAAGCCCCTCTGGGGAATACTGCAGCTTTCAGATCCCATCATTGGCCAGAGGTGGTGCAGAAGCCTGAAGCCACACTGGACTCAGTGACTAGGGAGGAGCGTGGAAAGAAGCCGCATTGAGCCAGGGTAGGAGGATGAAATCTCCTCCCATAAATCTTGAAAGCCCCCACTTGTAAATACTCATATAACAATATGTGGAACATAAGAGAAACAGGTCTAAAGCCAATAAGGATGGTGGCTAAAATATAATGTAAGGATTTGTTACTATCCATTCACCTTAAAAACGTTTGGTCTCCAATCTTAGTTTTTCACCTTGCCTCGTGTTACTAAACCTAACCTGCTTCAGGCTTTGCAATCCAAGCAACATAGCTTTTGTCCATATCTTTCAAATAGTCTATGCAAATTTAGTCACAGATAAAATATTAAATGTCCACAGTGAAGGGGCCTCTACTGGAGTAAGGAGCCAAAATGCACCTCAGGTGGATCCATCCTTGCAGCTATGACAATCCCTGGAAGGGATGGAGGCATTATAGAAATAAAGGAATGGGAACGTGTCGAAGGCCAAGCTTGCACAGAAGCTGGTTTCCAGATTTCCTGATAGCCACACAAGGCTGATGAACCTTTGCTTCAGTTCTCCAGCCACAGTACTTAGTATTCCACCAACTTTCTTCCATCTAATTGAAACTCGAAAACTGGGACTTTCCTGGGACTGACGATCAGCCACCCCCACCAAACACAAATATCAAGATGGGCAGATTCTACTTCACCGAAATCCAAACATCCATTTCATACTCTTGAAAATTTTCCCATAAAACCTGAAATGGCAGATTCTGAATATATTTCAAGGTTTAAACCCTGCGTCCTTTGCACAATAGCCCTTGAAGTAGTGTAATACCTGAGTATTCAGTTCTACTCCATTAAAAATGTACCAGAAAAAAAGACAACTAATTTGTTGGATAGTGTGTGCATAATCAGACTGATGGGAAGGCAGCTTGATTCAAGCCCAATAGCACCTTAAAAGCCAGCATTTTATAGAATCATAGAGTTGGAAGGGGCCATACAGGCCATCTAGTCCAACCCCCTGCTCAACGCAGGATCAGCCCAAAGCATCCTAAAGCATCCAAGAAAAGTGTGTATCCAACCTTTCCAGGGTTTAAGCGTGTAAGGATCAAAGCTCCTTTTGCCCCCCGAAACGAAAACGAACACGGCGATATACAAGTTCATCGGGATATTTATTTCCCTCCATAAGTACAAAAGCACTTTATCCTATTTGTGCCTTAACACGCCAATGATACATGCTACTATTACACAACGAACAATTCAGTGACACGCACAATCCGCCCGCCCACCCCAAGACTGGACAGTCGGCTACGTGGACGTCCTTGTCTTCTGCTGAGCTCACCAATCACTGAAGCCAGCAAACCCGGAGCACAGAGAGGCAATTATTTATTGCACTTCAGTTATTAGAAGTTTGTTGAACGCCTTATGAATTATCTGTAAGCACAGAGACGTTAAGTGACAACCTGTCCATGTGTTCTGTTTGTATGTGTCATGAGACTGAAGTTATATCTGACTTGCTGGGAACCACACCACCCCCCTGCAATACCACTGCCTGCCTGATCCAGAACAATGTAGAGCAGGGGTAGTCAACGTGTGGTCCTCCAGATGTTCATGGACTACAATTCCCATGAGCCCCTGCCAGCAAACGCTGGCAGGGGCTCATGGGAATTGTAGTCCATGAACATCTGGAGGACCACACGTTGACTACCCCTGATGTAGAGGGTTCCATTGTGGTCAGGGCCACATCACCACTGCGGCTATGTCTACCACGATCCTCTTCCAATGAGACGAGGGGGGGGGGTTTGGAGGAGGGTGGAGAAGAGAAACGCTTTTGTGATTTGGTCTTAAGATGGCGCGGGGAGATTACATTTCAATTCTAATCTTCTGGACTCCTGGGGAAAAAAAGACAAACAAATGCCAATCAAGCACTTTCGTGCATCGGCAGGTGACTCAAGAGGTCTTTCTCGCTGCCAAACCTCATTAAGCAATCGGTGCACTTGTGAGGCAGCTCAGCGGAATGCCTGAAGTCCAAGTGAATCTTGAGGTCTCCGATCTGCCCTGTGGAATATTCACAGTACTGGCACAAATAGATCCCTTCGGAAACGTGGGTGTTCAAGTGCTTGCAGTATTCCAGCATGCCCGAGAAGCCCTTCCCGCAGTCGTCGCAGACGTGGGGGAATATTTTGGTGTGCTCGATCGCCATGTGCCGGTTGACGTTGGTGTGCAGCCTGCTGCGGAAGCCGCACACCTGGCACACAAAGAAGTTCTTGCACTTGTCGAAGCTGATCTTGTTGACCAGGCTGTACTGGCCCGGCGGCTGGCGGCTGTGGTAGCTGTCGCTGAGCTCGATCAGCCGGCCCGCGTGCTCGTTCACCACGTGGCTGTGCAGGTCCTCCGGGTCGCTGGTTTCGTGCTCGCAGAACTGGCACAGGTACTGCTCGTCGCAGCTGTGCTCCTGGAAGTGGAGGTACAGCTCGCTGCTGGAGGAGAACTGGACGTCACACTGCTCACACCAATACAGGTGGTCGCTGAAGTGCGTGTCCGCTATGTGCTGGCTCAGGTTCTCAAACATCACCGTCTTGTAGTCACAGTACTTGCAGATGTAGGGGTCCTCCTCGTGGATCTTTAAGTGTTCGATGAGCACCTTTTTCGAGGCGAAGCTCTCCTTGCACACCCGACAGATGTTGCCCTCCACGCACGTCTTGTGCTTGAGGACGATGTGCTGCTTTAAATCGGAGAAGTACTTGCTGTTGAACGTGCAGAGCTCGCACTTGTACAGGCCGCTGCTGTTGGCCCGCAGCAAGGGCCATTTGGGCTGGAGGGTGACGTTCAGGGGGGGGTTCTTGCCCAGGGCCTTGCAGCTTTCCATGGGGATTTCCTCAGTGTCCTCTGCCTCCAGCTTTTCGGGGGAAATCGTCTGAGTTTCTATGTCGTGAACCTCCACAGCCTGGACTTCTGTCGTGGAAATCTCCACAGTCTGGATATCCAGAGGTTTTTCTTCTTCGGTTAAGGTGTCGCTGAAGATCGGCGAATCACAAGTGTCCTTATAAAAGCCATTATTGGCTGGTTTATCTAGGAGACAGGAAAGAGGCAAGATCCAAATAAGAAAAAGATGCCGCTTGGCATGATTTCTGCTCCACCCCCTGCCACCCCTCTGGGACTATTTCATTATTGATTAAACATCTGCTGCCCCCCCCCCCAGACGCCCCTTCCAGGACTGAACAATTTGATCTCCCCAGGCACACGTCAGTGTTGTTGTTATGTGTTGTTATGTTAAGATTGTTACCTGACAGATTGTTATAATTGTGTACAACGTCCTATGTCAACCACCCAGAGCCGTAGGGAAGGGTGGTATAAAAATCCAAATAAATAAAATAAAATAAAACAAGTATGTTAGACAATATGTTAGCTCTAGATATAGTGTTTGGTTCACATTTCACTGGAGTTAGGAAATTGCTCAGCCTCCTAAACTCCACAGGGCAATAAAGTCCCGGCTCACAGGTCGAGTTGAAGGGGACAGGGATTCTAAAGATAGGTACATGGTAGGTATTCAGTGTCGGAAGCAATCCTCAAATGCATAGCCTATTTTCCTTAGATCACTAAGCAATCCTATGCATTCCTACCTGGCAGGAAGTCCCATTGACTTCTGACCAACACACGGAGGGTTTTAACTGAGGGATGTTCTAACTCAGGGGTAGTCAACCTGTGGTCCTCCAGATGTTCATGGACTACAATTCCCATGAGCCCCTGCCAGCAAATGCTGGCAGGGGCTCATGGGAATTGTAGTCCATGGACATCTGGAGGACCACAGGTTGACTACCCGTTCTAACTGACCCCTCTTTCAACCATCATTTCCTTATGCATTTAAGTTTCTCTCCAGAAAACAAAATCAGTGCCCGGACGTGTGCAAGCTTGGCACTGGCAGTCTTTCATTTACCTTTCTTTTTAGTGTCCATGAAGTGTGGCCCCATGACATTAGAATGGGCCCCACTCCACTGAGATGTCCCAGCATGCACTGGGCTGCCATCGTCATCGGTGTCTGTGCTGTGTACTGCAGTATGAAATCTACCTGTGGAGAAAAGGGATGTTTGGTGTTCTCACCCAAATCCAAGTCGTAACATTGTGCAAGAACCTTTCGTATCACATCAATTCAAACTTTGGGGCTTTGGGGAAGCTCAGGATGGCAAAAGTTATTAGTATTATTAAAGGAATGCCTCTCCACTGCTCCCCAGCCCTGAAAGCAACACAGTAGCTGTCATATGACATCTATAGTGCTCTAGCGATGATTAAAGTAATGCAGGATAAAAGCAGAAAATAATTTCCCCAGTTTTTACTTACACACGCAGTAACTCAAAGCAGGTTTATAAAAGAGCTTACACACTTTCTCCCCCCAAACAAAACACATACACACATACAAAATAAACAGTATTGGCTTTGCTGCAAATAACAAAGGGCCAATATGAAATTTCCGCTATGCCCAATTCAATGGCCTTTGAGGGCAACTCAAGAACAAAAGACCCCTAAACACGAAATTCATGTCATATTTATCATAGCCTTACATGCTAAAATTGTCTAGCGATTTGTTTTTGGCACGGACCCTACATACTAGCAATCATTACAGTATTTGAAATGCAGCTGTAATAGAAGTTAAATCTAGCAATTCATACTGCACTTTAATGGAAGTGTTTTAAATACTTTTTTTGTATTTGCGGAGAATGAAGAACTAAAGTACCAGAAACTGCCAGAAATAGAGTGAAGGTACGTTACTGATATGGCAACTCATATGCCTAAGGTAGATCGATTTCAAGATGACAGTTATTTCAAAACAACAGCATAGATACTCTTGAGTGCTGTTGCCCACACAATATCGAGGCCAAGTACTTAATCCCACAGAATGACCCTGGCTTTTTAACTGTAATGGGAAGGTCAAAGGGGGGTTTGCATACAATCCTCTCTTATTAACAGAAAAATTATTTTGCGAGAGCTATAGTTTCCTACAAAACCAGTATGCATTCTGTTTGTTAAGTATTTCTTCTTCCCCAGGTATGTGGTCACTTACTGACTGCACACGCGCGCACACACACACACACACACACACTCTGACAATATTTAACCAAGGTATCTTTAAATGCCATTATTAAAAGAATTCCATAGTAATTTCTGCAAATATAATCTTGGCTTCCATTTTGAATGCATGGCTACTAATTTCATTAAATCAGAAAACACGGGAGGATCCTATGATCCCTAAGGGGAGTTCTGCTCACAGAATACGGCTCCCTCCAGGTTGAGGAACACCCAGGGATAATAATGGGTACAACATGGGAATCTGCAGTAACTCCCGGCCCTCACCCCAAAGCACTTGTGGCAGGAGAACTCCAACAGGAGAAATGATTTCAAAAATACTTCCAAACATAACAACTCATCTACATCAGGGACACCAACAGTTTTAAAGATTTCTTCCCATTATCTTACTGCAGAACTGAAACGTAAGGTGTGCCTGTGTGTGTTACACACGTCCACGTTATTTCCAATATATGGCAACCCTATGAAACCTCTCAAACGTCCTATCATTAACAGCCTGGATAAGGTGTTGCAAACTGAGGGCCATGGCTTCCTTTATTGAGTCAATACCTCTCATTTTGAGTCTTCGTCTTTTCCTACTGCCTTCAACTTTTCCTAGCATTATGGTCTTTTCCAGTGACACTTGTCTTCTCATGCCTACAGAAATAATTTAATATAAAACTAGAAGTCTAAGATAAAAAAGGCATGAAATTGCAAGAAGAAATGGCTTCTGCCTTCTCTCTCCTGCGAGGAAGGCACAATTTATTTATGGTCTAGAATACCCCATATTTTCTATGAAGATAGGAAGATCTGGAAAATTGTACAGAGTTACTGTATGAATTAAAGAGAAAAAGAGAAAAAAGAAACATACAACTTTACCCCACCCACCTACTTATGAAAATTACAACAAAATGCAACCTTACCTCGATTATCAGAAACTTTCACGTCTAGCTGCTTCATAGAACAAACACTGTAGCAGTGGTCGGAAAATATGCCACTGTTGTCTATGTATTTCGGTAAACCTGAAGAATCTAGAAAAGCACAGGGAGGGGAAAAGAGGAAAAAATCACATGCAAATAAACAGAACTTCTGCTACTTTTGTTGATGGCCAACATCATCTGAAACAATTTTTAGAATGTAAACAGTGATTCACGTTTTCGAAGGCCACAGGTAACACTGTTAATTCTGTTTTTCCTAATTCACTGAAATCATAAACAGTGTAACACGTGTGGGATCAGGTGTGTATATAAATATATTTATGAGATATGAGGAAGAATATATATCATAGGAAAGGGTATAACTTCTTTCCATTTTCTCTCTATCAGTTCCCACCTTATGGCAGTTATGCTAACACAACCTCCCTCCCTCAACCGCCCTGGATGGCTGGAAAGAGCTGTCCGCACAATGTCCCTCGTTCCGTGATGTGGGTTATCTGTTACCATTCGGCTGTTGGCGAAAGGAAAAGGCATTATGCCCAAGCTTGGACCATGTACAACCATTAGTGTGTATCCATGCCTCATACCACCCATTTAGAAGAGTTGGTTCTTATCTGCCGCTTTTCTCTACCCGAAGGAGTCTCAAAGCAGCTTACATTCCCTGTGAGGGAGGTGAGGCTGAGAGAGCCCTGAGATTACTGAAGGAGAAGAAGAGTTGGTTCTTAGATGCCGCTTCTCTCTACCCAAAGGAGTCTCAAAGTGGCTTACAGTCGCCTTCCCTTTCCTCTCCCCACAACAGGCACCCTGTGAGGGAGGTGAGGCTGAGAGAGCCCTGAGATTACTTTTAGCCGTCAAGGAGAAGAGGGCAAAAGCTAAACTCCACTTGCAGCCCTCAACACCCCTAAAGTCTCCTTCTTTTTGCTTTGCCTGCCAAGAAAAAGGAGTCAAGATCCAACATTCAAGGGTCACCAAATTTACCTGAATAGCGTGAAGGATGAAGAGTCTTCCTTTTCCTCTTCTTTGGATGCTCGTTCATTTTGTTTCAGTCTAGGACAGAAAAAGCAGCCCACAAGTGTCATGTGAAAGCTCCCTGTTAATGACTGATATTGCCACTCAGAAAAGAGACCTATGTGGTTCCACGCAATAAAAAGCAATTTGATCCCACTCAACAGTAGGAAGCAACCCAATAAAACCACTAGCAAGATGCAGGACTGTGAAAGGACACATCAACCTTCAAATAAAGAAGAGTTGGTTCTTATATGCCGTTTTTCTCCACCTAAAGTTGTCTCGAAGCGGCTTACAATCACCTTCCATTTCCTCTCCCCACAACAGATACCCTGTGAGGGAAGTGAGGCTGAGAGAACCCTGATATTCCTGCTCAGTCAGAACAGCTTTATCAGTGCCGTGGTGAGCCCAAGGTCACCCAGCTGGCTGCATGTGCGGGAGCAGGGAATCAAACCTGGCTTGCCAGATCAGAAATCTGCACTCCTAACCACTACTCCAAGCTGGCTCTCTAAAGCCATTCTATGTGGAGGGATGGCTTTATGACTTTGGATCACCTGCCGCTCTGGTCTTCCAGGGCCACAGCAAACAAACAATCTATCTACTGAGAAGGTGTAGGAGCTAGACTGCTGTTATTCATTTCTCAAATGTTTTCCATTTCATTTCACATCACTTAATAGCCTGTGACTTTATTACATCCGTATGCCAAAGGCCTGGGGCGCTGATGAGTTAAACCAATGAAAATAATAAAATACTTGATCAAAGGCCAAACATTCATATTTCTACTAAAACTGGGCCTTATGTGGGCCAAGTGACAGAACTTCTCCTGCCCAATCAAAACATTCCCCAGATTCTCAATTGTATTTAAAAATAGCTTTCACTTTGTGTGATTGTTACCAAAGCCCAAGAAATACTCAGTTGGATTCCCTCCCGTGCCAGTGTTCCCCATCAGGGTCAAAAGATAATCTAGAATAATTTTAGTCTTTGATTGGTTCCCACCTGCCAATTTTCTAGTATTATGCACAAAAGGCTCATCCTTCCCTCCACAGGTTGTCCATCCCACCTGTGCTAGCAGGACAGGACCTTATCTGGCAGGCTCACAATTACCACCAACAAGGCCATTTGAAAAGTACTGCAAAATGCAATATTTCACAGGGCATATCAGCAATCCAAACTGATAAAAGCTCTTGTTGTTGTTGTTAGGTGCGAAGTCATGTCCAACCCATCACGACCCCATGGACAACAATCCTCCAGACCTTCCTGTCCTCTACCATTCCCCAGAGTCCATTTAAGCTCGCACCGACTGCTTCAGTGACTCCTTCCAGCCACCTCATTCTCTGTCGTCCCCTTCTTCTTTTGCCCTCAAATGATTTATAGCCTCCCTCAAAAAACTATATCTTCCGGCATTCTTTGGGAAGAGGGAATGATTATTAATCCGATTAACATTTTTAACCTTGTGCCCTCAGAGAATCAATAGTGGCTCAGCATACGGCAGCCATGAAGGAATGTGCATGAGGCAAAAAGTACACTGGGGAAAAAAATTGGTTTTGCTCATCAAGATACCTTTCAGGGGTTCTTTACAGATCTGGCTCTGAAAGAGAGAAAAGAAAACAAAATAACATGACCTTTCAGTTTGTTATGTTCTTATGGGATCATTCAGAAATGTTACGTTAGGGTGAGCATCACATTTCATTGTGAGTTCCAAGCCCGACCATGATGGGAGCTGTGACTCTCAAAAGCTTCAACCCCATCCCCAATCCCATAATACTCTAAGTACTACTGGACCTCGTTAGCTGCTCCACTGTTGAAGAACATCTTTTCATAAGTTTGCCTAAACCTAAGCAACCCCAAACTTTTTGTTTCAGCTGTCATTTGGAGGTTGAGTTTCCAGATGGGTGCATTTTAAAATTTACCTTCTTTGAAACATCTTACTATTCTTGCATCATCTTTGTTTTAAGAATACGATGCAAACCTGTCACTAAGGAGGCAGTTCTCCATGTTTTCTCAGACAGATTAAGAACAGAGCTGTTCTCACAAGAACCTACCTGTTAGCTGAAAACATCCCTTCTCAAGGTTCCCTTGCTGTTAAAGGTGGGGCTGGCCTCAACTATTATCACCTTTTAGGCACCAGATGACTCCTGTATGATTTACCTGAGCCTTTGATGGCTAAATACGCTTGCAAGGTTTTGGTACTTCTGCCTTTTATTACTTTAGTTCTTTTCACTGCGATGCTGCTGCCCTTTCAAAATCTATTTAGGACATTTGAGTTGTAGAGTGCTGCAGCTCTCCAATGAGATTTGACAGTGCAGCCTTCCTGTACATACAAATGTTTTTGTAATTAAATAGAAAAACAAGGAAACACACTAAAAACCTAATGCCTGTGTATTAATGGCAGACGGGAAAAGTATGTTAGTACCCATGAAACTGAAGCACAAAAAACCAGCAACACTGGGGCCTGCCCACTTACCAAATGCACTCTTCCGGACAGAAAGAGAAGAAAGATCCTCAGGCTTGTTAACTACAGTAGAAGCACCTGCAAGATGAAAAAGTAAAAGTGGCAGTAGAAAAGACCACACAAATCTTTATAGATAGAATCACAGAATCATAGAGTTGGAAGGGATCTCATGGGTCATCTAGTCCAACCCCCTGCACTATGCAGGACACTCACATCCCAAACGCTCATCCACTGTCACCTGCCACCCCTCTGCCTTCACAGAATCAGATATGTGCAATAAATTACTCATTAATGAATTCTGAAGTTTCTGGCAGATATAGAGATGCTTACTGACCAGTAGCCACGTGGAGAACCTGTGACAAGTAAACACCCACTAGCTCAACTCCAAAACCACTGAACAAGTACAACATGCACATCACTCACACTTTATTCGGCAACTGCAATAACTAGGACAATAAACAGGTGTCCATGGCACCTTAGAGGCTAATAGCATTTATTCCGACATATGGTTTCATGAGTCAGATGCTCGGATGTGCTTGCCATGAAATAAAAACTGAGCTTGAGATGTAGATGTCAGATACCAGATTGCGTCAAGAGTAGCACAGGCATACATTGACAGAATGTGCATGGCCTTTAGGTACGCTCTATTAAAAGACAGTTATCAAACAAAATGAGTTTCTCTGGAGTCTAACCAACACCGCTACGAGCCAAAAGGTAGAAAATAATCAGAAGCTTTGCAAAATAATTGAAGGAATCATTGGGACTCATTGGGGGGAAATGAACTGCAGCAAAACACAAATATTCTGTTAAAAGGGCCAGGAGGGTCAAAATAAGGGGCTCTTGTAGAAAACAGATGGGTATTAGAAAGACATTTTATTATTGCCTCTCACTCACTATGTGGAATTAGGTAAGTCAGATTCAGACTCATTTGATAGAGGACACTATCATGTAATTAAAATTATGTTGAAATTGGAACAGAATATGAGAAGTGCTTTGAGAGTTGTATACATTAATTATTATAAAATTATCCAAAACTGTTATTAACTCCCACACAAGAAAAAGCTTATTCATTATCTTGTTTGAAATATTAAGGCAAAGACACTCAATACATGCCTTATAAAATAATTCACACAACTTCGGAGCCAGTTTCTATGTTTTAACTTAGCATTCCTGGTGAGGGAAATATTTCCAAATATCACTATTCACCTGTGCAGGAATACCGTTGATCTGGAATAATACCTATTTCAAAATTTCTGCACTGCTCTACCATCAGCTACTTTCTGAGCTCTGTAACAGAAGATGGCAATCCCAGGAAGATTAAGTCTAGGTAGCTGTAATTGCAGGGAAATTCAGCACAACCCCACAATTCCCATGTGTGCTTCAGTGTGCACCATTTCCCATCAAGCAACAAGGCTGGCAATAATCAGAACTTGAGCTATCAACATGCGTGAGAAGGAAGAGGGCAGCCTGAACAGCTTTTCATGGTCAGCAGAGGATGTCCCAGGAGAGGGAATATATTAGCTTGAGAAGTATCTACACTAAGGGAAATGTCAATGCGTCCTTAGGCTGCTTTGGGATATAGGGCTCTTTCCCATGCTCTTGTTAACCCAAATTATACTGCACACCATTCCTGCTCAAATGACTGACATCTGGGTAACAAACAGTTTCTGGCAGGTATTTTTGTCTGAGCATAACCTCTGGGGCGCTCGAAAATTATTGGAGCCAGCCCAAGGCAATTCCCTTGAAAGGATGCGATATATTCTAAGGCACTTTGTGCATCCTTCCTGATGCAACCATTCTCCAGGTTGGCTGGTTGCCTGGAAATGGGTGAAGGAGCGTTTCTCAAAGCTCGACAGGTCACCAAGTTCAGGCATGAGCCCACAGGGAGAATTATAGAACTGTCCTCTGCAGTCCTTCACATGCACAGTTTTCCACAGAGCTTGAGAATTTCAGATTTTATATATAAATAAAATAATGAGGAAAGTGGACTATAAATGTAACTAATAAACAAACACACGATGTTAAGAACAGAAGAGAAGCCATGTTGAATCAGGCCAATGGCCCATTCAGTCCAACACTGCATCACACAATGGCCAAAGCCCAGGTGCCATCCGGAGGTCCACCAGCAGGGCCAGAACACCAGAAGCCCTCTCACCATGGCCTTCCCAAGCACCAAGAATAGAAAGCATCACTGCCCCCAAACAGAAGTGTTCCATTTACACCTTGTGTCTTATAGCCACTCATGGACCTGTGTTCATGTGAATTCCACATCTTAATTACTCTTTGGGGGAAGAAGTAGTTCCTTTTATCTGTTCCAAGCCTACCACTCATCAATTTCTTTGAGTTCCCAAGAATTCTTGTACTGTGAGAAAGGGAGAAAAGTGCTTTCCCCCCTACCTTCTCTATTCCATGCATAATTTTGCAAACCTCTACTATGTCACCCCCTCAGTCGAAGATTCCCCAAGCTAAAGAGCCCTAACCACTTTAACCTTTCTTCAGAGGGAAAGTGTTCCATCCCCATGGTCATTTTAGTTGCCCCTTTCCAATACTCTAATACCAGAACTGTGCACATTATTCCAAATAAAGCCACACCATAGATTTCTAGAGGGGCATTATGATACTGGCTGATTTGTTTTCAGTCCCTTTCCTAGGAATCCTCAGCACAGCATTTGCCTTTTAAATTGCAGTTGTATAGTCAGTCGACATCTTCAGTGAACTATCTACCACCAAGATCGTCCTCCTGGTCAGTTACTGTCAGTTCGGTCCCCATCAACCTTCATGGGACCTATAGATCTGAAAGAGATCTTCTCCCTGTACAAGCCGGCTTGCCAACTAAGATCTGACCACCTTACCCATCCTGGAGGTTCCTTCCTTCAGGGAGGTGCAGTTGGTTACTTCAGTTGAACATCCTTCCCAGTAGAAACCCTTTCCCATAGTGGAGGGGATCTGAATTGTCCAGGGAATTCTGTAAAGTCATTTAATTTCTGAGACCCTATGGGAATTCCTTTTTTAATACAGGCCATGTTAATACAAGATATGTTCCCCCTCTAGCATGTAGCCAAATTAAGATGGCATGGCAACCTGTACCGTTTGGAATGGTACATATCCTGACCTGGATGGTCCAGGCTAGCCCAGTCTTGCCAGTTCTTGAACGCCAAGCAGGGTCGTCCATGGTTTGTACTTGGATGGGGAGACCACAAAGGAAGTCCGGGGTCATTAAACAGAGGCAGGCAACAGAAAACTGTCTTTTGTTCATCTCTCACCCTGAAAACCCTGTGGGGTTGCCATAAGTTGGCTGCAGCTTGACAACACTTTACACACACACACATGTAAGATAGACTATGTCCAAGTTATTGACTTTATAATCTCTCTTATGTGCACACAGAGAGAAAGAAGTACCCTTTACTGATATACCTTCGTGCTTGCAAAGATGTGTGTTTTCTTTTAATTAAAAAATCATTAAAAAAAAACCTCACTCCTGCCAATCTTCACTGTTGCAGACCATCTCAGGAGCTGCCACCTTATTGTGTAGCACAGGGGTAGTCAACCTGTGGTCCTCCAGATGTTCATGGACTACAATTCCCATGGGAGGACCACAGGTTGACTACCCCTGCTGTAGCAGATGCATGCCAGATGCTATAGGAGGGGAGAGATCTTCTCCCATCCATTTAAAAACAAACAAACAAACAAAAACCACAACACCCAGAAGTCTGGGTCACACATTTCTTTCTTCATCAACAGATAGGGCTGCCGTGTCCCCCTCTGGCCACTAGCAGGGCACTGAGGAGTGAGAGTTTGCCAGCTCCAGATTGGGAAATGTCTGGGAATAGAACCTGCGAAAGGCAGAGACCTCAGGAGGCGACAATGTGGAGTCCATGCTCCAAGGCGTCCATTTTCTCCAGGGGGACGGATCTCCGTCGTCTGGAGAGGCGCTGCAATCCCAAAGGTTCCCTTCCCACGCCATCACCAGAAGCCCCCCACAAGACCACGTGTAGGGCAAGGAAAAGGGCTCCTCCTACTGAAAGAGCAAGTCAGACCAGCAAAACAATAGAACGGGGGATAGGAGGAGGAGAAAAGGGGCAGATGCGCCGGCCTTCAAAGCGCCCTTAGGATGAATGGCGATTCGTTTTTTATACAGCAGGTAATTTTTTTAAAATTTTTTAAAAAATGACAAAAAAAAACCCAACATAGAGGCGTAGAAAGGAGGGAGAGGGGAGGTCCTTGGAACAAGGGCGGGCCAGGCGAGGAAGATGCCGGCCAAGACAAAACCCCACGAGGGGGATTTGGGGCGGGCACGCTCCCCCTCTGCAGCCCCCCCCCAAAAAAAGACCCCCCCCAAGGAACGGCAAGCGAAATCCCCCCATTTCCGAAGCCGGGGCGGGAGAGAGCGCCCATCTCAGGAGCCCCCACCAGTCAGCGCGATGCCGCCCGCCCGCTCTCTTCTCAGCCCTGCCCGGCCCCAGGGGCAGGCTGCGGCCCTTCCGACCCCGCTGCAGGCTGGGACTCCTCCCGCGGAGATGGAGAGGCCATGGATGGGGATTGGAGGGGGGGGATTGAAAGCTCCAGGCCCGAAAAGGGACCCCAATGCCGCCGCCGCCTGCTCCCCTCCGCCAGGCCGCTTTCCCGTCCCGCTTGGCCGCGGGGCTCACCTGGAGCGGCCCCGGCAGGCCCCGCCGCGCCGCCTCACACGCCGCCCGAACGCGCCAGGCCGCAGGCGGAGGGACGGCCCGACCCACGCCGCCTTTCCCCGCCCAGGCCGCGCACGAGCAGCCCCGCGCGCCCCCTGCCGACCGTTGGGGAGAAGCGGCGGCGCGAGGCGAAACCGTTGGGCGGCTGAGGGGGGGAAGGAGGCCCGGAAAGGGCGCGCGAGGGGGATGGGAAGGAGAGGGGGGGGGGAGATCCTGCAGAGCCTAACAAGGGACCTCCAGGGTCATGTCGTCCAACCCCCTGCAGAATGCAGGTCACTCGCAGCTACCTGCCCACCCAACCAGGGTGGGCCCAATTTCAGGCAAAAGGGATCCCTCCACCAAAAACCTCCAGAATCTAGCCTGGCCTTGGAGAAATTCACCTACTGTCCCACAGCAACAAGGAGCAGTTCCCTGGGTGTTCAAGGAAGGGCCACAAGAGACAAAACACTGGCACATCCCTTCCTGCCCACCCACTCACCATCTGCCTCGGTTCATAAAATCAGCATTTCTGTCAGATGGCTATCCAGCCTCTGCTTAAACATTTCCAAAGATGGAGAACCCACCACCTCCCGAGGAAGCCTGTTCCACTGAAGAACCGCTTTGACTGTCAGGAGCTTCTTCCGGATGTTTAGTCCACCCTTCTGAGCAGCCATTTCTTTTAGGAGAGCTGATCTCTTATCATCTAGAGGCCAGTTGTGATTCTTGGGGATCTCAAGGCTACACCTGGAGACTGGCAACTGTAGACTTCCTACATCTTCAATGAGAATTGCCAAACAGGAGAATTCAGCCACTTGCAGGGTTGGGGTGAAGACCGAAGTATGTGTTGTGTCAGAGCTAGCATACCTTCCCCCAGTCCTATTCTTGGCGCCCAAAATACGCACCAGGTACAAACTTTTTCCAAGCTGCGTTGTCACACAAAAACTCTGAAAGCTTTACTTGACAGTATACATTCCTCAACCTGCCAAGGTCAACACACAAGAGATATTAAGAGAGAGAGATCTGTGGAAATTTACTCCACCAAGGTCCAAAGACATGACTGAACCAAAGAAACATAGGCAAGAACATGTGAACAGGATCTTGATATGTTGCAGACTTGCTAACTGCTTGCCCCAAATGGTATTTGCATGCCAAATAATACGACCCAGAGCAATTTTGGCAGGGTGGGGAGACTGAAGCCCCTCGTCCCCTGGTTATGTGATCCCAATCTGAATCAGATCAAGAGTGAGGCACTTGGGTAAGTTAGGTCCCCACAGCTGCCCTATGACTGCAGGGAAAGCAAGGTGGATCACAGAAAGCCCATCCTAAGTTGTGGCCCTAGTTCTTCAGATCAGAAATGCCGATTGCCGCTTTAAGATCAGAAGGCAAATTTCTTCCAGGCCAGACTGGCTAAGGTTCCTTTTTCTAAGGTTCCCCTTCCTTCCTTCCTTCCTTCCTTCCTTCCTTCCTTCCTTCCTTCCTTCCTTCCTTCCTTCCTTCCTTCCTTCCTTCCTTCCTTCCTTCCTTCCTTCCTTCCTTCCTTCCTTCCTTCCTTCCTTCCTTCCTTCCTTCCTTCCTTCCTTCCTTCCGGGGGGCTCAGCAGAGCATGGAATTGGGGTCATTGTGGTGAGCAGGAAGTTGTGAGTTTCTTGCATTCTGCAGGGGTTGGACTAGATGACCATGGATATCACTTCCAACTCTATGATTTTATGACAGAGTACATCTTGTCTCCCTCAGAACAAGTTAGCAAGTCCATCCCAAATATTAAACAAAAAGATGTTCAGGCAGAGCAAATCCAAATATTGAAGTAGAGGGCATGTCACTGCAACAGACCACAACACGGGTAAATGCATGCAAAGATTATTGTGAAGCATCAATAGATGCAGGCATTGGAGACCATACTGCTTTTCTATAAAATGTGACCAAGAGCGTGCTGTCGTTTTTCATATAGATGCTCTATTTCAGGGGTAGTCAACCTGTGGTCCTCCATATGTTCATGGACTTTATTGTTGTTATGTGCGAAGTCGTGTCCGATCCATCGCGACCCCATGGACAATGATCCTCCAGGCCTTCCTGTCCTCTAACATTCCCCGGAGTCCATTTAAGTTTGCACATCTGGAGGACCACAGGTTGACTATCCCTGCTCTATTTGACTTGATAAATGTCTTCTGTTTACAAACAGGACCCACATGCAAGGTCCCCCAGAGTCCAAGTCAACAGGTCTTGAGTGAGTCAAATCAATGCATATTGTGACACAAGGGACCCTACAGGGCTAGGCAACCAGAAGTCACTCAGAGGAGGATCAGGGGAAATGCTCAGGGGGGAGAAAGGGCTTAAGGGCAATGGAGCAAGAGGGAGGAATCCAAGAGGAAGTCCCAGAGATGGATGCTGAGGAGAACATCCAGGAGCTGAATGGAACACTTTGGGAACATGTCACAGAGCTGGAGGAAAGAGATCAGGAGTATATCATAGAGAAGGCAGAAAGGCCACAAGAAGAAGCTGCAGATGGAGCATTTCAACAGGAAATCCCAGTGGAAATAGGAAGGGATCCTGAGTTGGTCGTGGGAGTGGCTGGAGGAGCCAGGCCAAAGATCAAAGAGCAAGCTCAAGGAGCACAAGAAGCTGTTCTAGAGCAGGCTGCAGAAGCCTTGACCAGGAACCCTGAGCACCTCGTAGCAAGCCCAAATGTCTTCAAAGGGTGGACTTCAGGGACCCAGAAGAAGATCCTGAGACAGGTTGGAAGATCCTGGGAGGAGATTACAGAGCAAGTTGGGAGAACTCACAGGCGGCTGCCCGACCAGGACAGCGAAGGCCAAGAAGCGGGCCTCAAATTAGTCAGAGACCTGTTGGCAGTGGTGTCCAGCTCTGACCTGCCTCATGAGGAAAAGCTGGAGCTGGAGTTTGTGACCCTTCAGTTTATGATGGGGGGCAATGTACACTTGCTTGGGGAACTGCAAAGCCAGGCAGTGGTGGAGGAGTTCCGACAAGAAGTCTTTGCCAGGTTCCCTATACCGGCCTTCCACGTGACCAGTTCGGTCATCTGCTGTGATCAAGCAAACAGCCAAAGGCCCGAGAGGCCCCAGCCAGCTCATGAAAATGGCTGTTCCAGGCAACAGGAAAGAATCTATTCCCAGCTCATCTTCTTCCTGTGCAGAGCCCCTTTCTTAAAGTCTTGGGACCAACTGGATCACCTGGCCGAAATGCTGCACAAGCTGAAGAACTGTATCTACTACACCCCAGTAGCCCTGGTTGGGGTGATCGTACAGATGGATCCAGACCCGAGCCTGGACCCGGAACAAGAGGCCCGGGCAAGGCGGTGGCTGCGGTGCCTGCTGGATGGGTTCTTCTGCTCGGACTTACTCTTAGACCAAGATGGGACTGAGCCAGAAGTTCAGGTTCAGGTAGCTGTCTATCAGTCGGGCCAGCCTGAGAGGGCCTTAGAGGTCAAGAGAGCAGCCTGCCAGGCCATACGAGCAGCTCTGAAGTTCTGAATGGGCACCATTCTGTGATCACATCAGGTAAGCTTAAGCGAATGACGGAACAACGTGAGCTAGTAGAAACAGTGGGAAGGGGAATGTGTTGGAAGAGAAGCAAAAGAACATAAGCGCTTTTCAGACATGATTTTTGCTTTCCTGTCCCTTAACCTTTGATTTCCGGTGTCCTGCCTCTCCCCTAAGACTTATAGCCTAAGGAAACTTCTTTCACCTTATGTGGCTCTTTCTCCATTGACATGAAAGTCTAAAGAGAGCCTACATGTATATTACTGTATACAAGTTCACTTGTGTGCGTGGTGGTGGTGGTGCGTGGTGGGTTCTTTGCAATCAAAAATCTTGGGAAACCAGGGGTCCTGGTGGTGGAGAGAGCTCCCCAAAAGGGTACAATTGCATGCATATAGATGCTACTTACACCTTCAAATCACCATATGGTGAGTGAAAGGAAGGGCAGTTCACATAGTCCTCCCAGTTCCATATGGTGAAATGTTTGAAAAACCCTGTACAATGCCTGGATATTAGGAAAACTCTTGGCCAGAGGTACAAAAGTCACTCCACCTGTCAGTCACACCACAAAAAACAAGACTTGGCTCCTGTAGAGCATGGTTAGACAGTACATTAGGCAGTCTCTGTGAGAATATTTGAGGGCTTTCCATAAGGAGATTACGCTTTTTCTCCCTTTTACCCACCCATCTATGGGGGAGAGAGTACTTTTATCAAAGCAGTTACAGAGAACACTGGATTGCTGCAAAACAGTTACCAAAAATGTTCTTCTCTGACTGCACGGTCTATAACATATAGGCTAGCCAACCTCCAGGTGGGACTTCAAGTTGTCCCAGCATCACAGCTTATCTCCAGACTACAGAGCTCAGTTCCTTTGGTGAAAATGGAAACTCGGAAGGGTGGACTCTATGCCATTAATATCCCTGCCACACTCCCTCCCTCAACTCTGCCTTCCCCAGGTCCCACCCTCGGATCACCTAACAGCAGAAGCTGAGGTGCGCTGGGGTGCTGGCAGCTTGTGTGTTCTCATGCTGAGTAGCAGCCTTGACAGATAAATGTCAGTCCTGGTCCTACATAAACATTTTGTGTGACCCTAATATCTACAGGACCTTAAGCATCCTTCCATATTATTATTTATTATTATTATTTAATTTTTAGACCGCCCCTCTCCCAATAGGTCTCAGGGTGGTTTACAACATAAATAGTTAAAATAGCATAAAATCTAGCGTATAGAACAATACCGCAAAGACCGTGGGTGCCTTGCACAAAGCTGCTGAGTTTGTGGGTCACTTAGGGTTTAAACCAGAGATTAACTGATGAGCAGTTTAAATAACTCTCCTAAACAGGAAAGTGTTCTTAGGGTTGCATGGTTTGTCCTGTAGGCTCACACAGCAGAAATCTATGGACTCTGGTGATGAATTAAAGGCAGTCTAAATTTAAGACGTTATTGGGCATGGTAAAGATGAGCTGATGCGAAATGGGGAATGCATTCATGACAAATATTTGTTGTCTGCTGTTAGAGCATCAGTGTAGCATCCAGGAAGCCCTGGTTTCTAATCTGTGTTGAGTCCTAGAAGCTCAGTGAATGACCTTGGAGCAGTCACTCTCATTAGCTTGTTGTAAGGAGAAAATAGAGGAAGGAGAAGCATGAAGAAAGAAAGCAGGTTATGCATATCTAAATAATTTTGCAGTGACCCCATGAGGTGAGTGTGATAACTGGATTCAGCATCCTCCACAGGCATACATCATCCTCTCCATTCCTAAAATAATCTCTTCAGAAATATGGTAATATAGATACAAAGGTGTTAAGATATAGTAAATTTTGGAGTCTCTTGAATATGAAAGCTATGAAGTACCTGCTAAATTAAAAGAGTGACCAAATTCAGAAGTAATTCCTTCCAGGAAAAACCCATGTGGTTTGAGCATGACATTTCATTGGCCACTTGACTATTCTGTTGATCTCATCCATATAGAAGCAATTTTTCAAACCATGTGCAGTTGCAGCAGGAATGTTTAAACCACCTCTTCTAAATGCTGGATGTTTCCTTCGCTCTATTCAAGTCTAACAGTTCCCATCTTCTTTTCCATTCCCAGTCAAGATATACTTGAGACAGTTTCTCCTTCTCTGTTTCTCAGGCTGCTTCTCTTGCTCCTTTGGCCCCTTATCTCAAGACCCCTTGAGCCCCTTGGCTTATCATTATCCACTCGTCCCATTGCCAGTCTCAACTCCCTCTTCTATGATGGTTGCCACCACCCTCTTCTCTTCCCTGGCAATTGTTTCTAGTGATCTGAACACCTTCTATCCACTTGACTCCAAATAAATATTTAGCAATACACAGACCCTATGGGGTTGGATCCAAGGGTATCCTTCTGTTGACAGATGAATTGTTCTTTGATGGAAGGAGTTTTCTACCAACATCTTGCAACCCATTCTTCTGTCAGTGGAAGGTGTGGTGGTCAACCTTCAGGTGGAGATTACAGCTGGTTTCCAGTCTTCAGAGATCAGTTCCTGGAGAGAAATGGAAGCTTTGGAGGCTGGACTCCATGATTTCACAGCCCTGCTGAGCAACTTCCATGAGCATTGTCTCCAAAACTCCAGTAATTTTCCAGGCTAGAGTTGGCAGTCAAAACTTTGAGTTGGCAACCATCTTTGGACCCAGTCGCAACATACATGTAAAAGTTCAGCAGAGGTTGGTGTTACTATAGAGTGGCAATAGCTTTCCTGCTGCCATAGATTTGCTGTTGTAAAGTGAATCAATAATTGCCCTGCTTTAAATATTACCTTGCTTTTCTTTACAGCTCCAGTAACACTCAAGATCTCATTCATCACTGGAACATCATTTAAAATTCAGATTATTCCCTCCACTTTTGTGTGTGCGCCTTTGAATTTTGGCATTATTTACACCAGACATGTAAATACCTAGTTACCTGAGCATCCCCAAGCAATGGAGAAACTTAGCCCGGGCAACAAGATGATTGGATAAGTTGCTGACATTTCAGGGTTCTTTTTTCTTTTTATAAGGCCATCCTCTACGGCAAAATAAATTTTTAGATGTATGACTGACATTTCCGGATCAAAAGAGAAGAGCTATAGTCTAGTAGTAAATATCAGTTTAGTCATCTGATAAATGTCATTCTGTCCCAAGGGTTCGAAACAGCTTTTTTCTCAAGCGTAAAGCCTTCTCTTCCTACCCTACTGCAGAGTAGGGTAAGGAGAGAGCTCTCCTGCTAATGTTAGCCTCAACAGCCAATATCCTAACACCTGAAACAGTACAATATACAATTCAGTTGTTCTCACCCCAGTGCCATTTTGTACCATCCTGTAGATTGCATTGTACGACCAGCTACAAAAGTGTATTCCTCCATTTAAACACGAAAAATCCCACATCCCAATGATTGCTAAGCTCCAGTAACTTCCAAGTTCTTTAGAAAGATTTTAACATCAATCCCTCCCCTCCCCAGTAACAATGAAAAAGAGGTAAGTTCATGTAGGTGTCACAGCCCAGTGATGCTTCCAGAGAGACCCAGAAAATGACGGGCAGTCTTTAGTAGAAAGTCTATAAGGAGAGGGCATATGATCACACAACAGGTAATCATTGCTTAAGACAAAATACCATTGTAGAGCTGAGATACACATAGGCTTTAGCCAACCCCCCCCCCTTCACTCAAGTGTTTTTTGCACCAAAAGTTGTTCCCACAGGTAAACCCTTTCGTTTCCCAAAGTGAAAGCAACTCAGGGTTCGACACCTGTTTGCTGAACATTTCCCAAGGACGTTTTACTCCCCTTCAGACACTATACTGACCCTCTCGAGAGATAACAGCTATAAACCATGTACCAAGCAAAGTAAGAATCTAAAAGACAGGGAGGGGTATGAAGAAGGAGTCAGTATAGAAAAATACCAAGAGACCCCTAAGAAGAGGGAGTCCCTTTGATTGATGACATGACACTGATGGGGCGGCATGACAGTACGGCAATCAGGTGGCTGTGTATATAAAAAAGACTGAGTCACCCCAAGAGTACATTGGACACGACACACGTTCAGCAGTGAAAAGAATGCCGTAGAGCCTTCCCCTTTGGTGGGAACTCAAAGACAAGGAGCCATCTTTAATCTCTGACTGCACCAGGGCAGCTCCCCGCCTGCGATCGCTAAGGTCCACATTTGAACATAACCAGGAACAAAAATCAGCTTGAGGAATATATTTTTGCTCAAGCCATCCCTAGCAGTTTAGACCTGACAACTGTTAGACAGGACCAGTGCATGTCCAGCTCAGAGTGTGGAAAGAGCACAGGCAAAACTTGCAACGCCTTTCGCTTTGAAAGATCTGGACACGCTGATATTTGCCCCTGCAGAATTCCATTTTCCTCCTCTGGCTTTGTTGGTCATCTCTACTTTCGCCAAGATATTTGAGAGGCCTGGCGTTAAGAGATGAGTTAGCGGGCAATGTCATCACGAGAAGGTTTCCGGGAGGGCATTGAAATAACAGTCTACTTTCTAGTGGCCAAGGACCCTATTGCAGGTACGTGGGTACAACTTTCGAAAAAAAGAAAGACGGGCCTGCAAGTTTCAGGGAAGTCAATGCCTCAGAGATCCACAGGTGCATTCATTGCAACCCGCAGACTGGACTACTGTAGCATTATTACCTGTCCGTTAGAGTGCCATGTCTTCTCTCTATAGGCCAGGTTCATGTCAAGGATGCACATCAGGAAGCTGGCATGTTCACAAGTGATCTAAGACTGAACTGCACAATGTAAAAAGTCAGCCAGCCTCTTATTAGCCCATTTGCCAGGAGCGGGAAAAAGAAAAGGTTAACCATCAAGTGATTTTGCTTGATGGCTGATCTCAACGTCATGAGACATTTTCTTAGAACCACGAAGAGTCAGGGTTTCGGTTAATTAGTATGGGAACGTTTTACTTCTGAGCTTGTTTCAAATTTATACTTTTTGATCTTTATATACAGCTGGAAATGTTGAATTAAGGCATCAGATTCTCCCTGCCTTTACGACATATTTCACGATTCACTCTTATGTTGGGAAGCAGAGCGCTCAATTAAGGCACGAAGAGCGCAATTCTCTTTTCTTTTTTATGAGCATCGACTTCTCAAAAGGCATATGAAGCCTGCACTTGAGCCCAGTAATTGCCGTTTCACATTAAAATCCTGTTTAGATTTTCTGGCTCACCACAAGTTGGACCCCCCCCCCCACGCCGAGGTACAATTCAGTTGTGAGATTGTCAGTAACCTTGCAGACTTCCACAGATTCACTTTTGAAAAAGATGGATCTCCATTTAAATAGTAAGGGCTCCAAATCTATTACAATGGAAGATAAAATACGATCTAGTACTTAAAAGCTTATGCTGCAAGAATTTGTTAGATTCTCAGAGCATGCTGAATTTGCTGAATATAATATCAATAAATTAACAAAACAATGCATGAAAATTCTGCTTTTAAAATATCCACAGATTAATAGAAAGCAAATGGCTGAAAGAAGACTGTTTATCTTTCTGTTTATGGGATCTGCTAGATTGTCTTGGAAAATATTTGCACATATTTAGTACTTGGTACAGTATATAGCTAGCTGAACAATTTGGATTCATGGACCTACCCAAAAGTATTAAATAAATCTCCGGGCTCTCACTTGGAGTCTTCCAGTTCCATTTCTGAAGTGTTCCAGTTCATCTAAGTTGGCTCGACCCCCTAGAGCAGGGGTAAATGCTGGCAGGGGCTCATGGGAATTGTAGTCCATGGGCATCTGGAGGGCCGCAGTTTGGCTACCCCTGGCCTAGAGAGCTGATAGTTTTCCAAAACTGGATCGATCTCTCTGTACTTCTTGCCATCCCTGATATACTTTTGTCATCTCAGATGGCTAAACCAAAGTTATTGCTCATCAAACACTTGCACTGTTTACTTGGTTAGTATTTGGAAACTACCAAAGCAGTTCAAGATTGCTATGCAGAGGCTGGCAAGTGGCAAACGACCTTGCAAACCCTTTGGGGGTTCCATAAGTTGGCTGTGCCTTGACGGCACTTCCCACCACCAATTTGAGGTGTTGGCTTTGACCTTCAAAGCATTAAATGGTTATCTAGAAGATTCTCTCTTCCTATATGTCACTTTAGAACCTCTTGTGGCGCAGAGTGGTAAGGCAGCAGTCATGCAGTCTGAAAGCTCTGCTCATGAGGCTGGGAGTTCAATCCCAGCAGCCAGCTCAAGATTGACTCAGCCTTCCATCCTTCCGAGGTCGGTAAAATAAGTACCCAGCTTGCTGGGGGGTAAACGGTAATGACTGGGGAAGGCACTGGCAAACCACCCCATATTGAGTCTGCCATGAAAACGCTAGAGGGCGTCACCCCAAGGGTCATGTCTGACCCTTGGGGTGACGCCCTCTAGCGTTTTCATGGCAGACCCGGTGTCTGCCCGGTGCTTGCACAGGGGATACCTTTACCTTTCTATATATCACTTTGCCTCATCCCATAGCCTAAACTGAACACTTTGGCCACCAAAGCAGTGGCCGAAGCGCCCAACCCTATCCCTATCGGGTGTGGCACCCAGTGACAAGACCTTGTGCTACACAGAGAAACTCCCCACTGTTGTTTTTTCAAGAGCGAGGCATTACCAAAGGATACGTAGTTGGTACAGCAGGTTTGAGATACTTTAGGAAGTTTATTTGAGGAGGTTCATTCACATCCAGTTTCCACTAGCTTTATATGGTAGAGGAAGCTAGAAGACACATACTGTGTCGGAATTTGCCACCTGCTAAAATGAGTAGCATCTCAGTCCATAAGGTAATCAAAAGAGTGAACCACCAAAATCTTGGTTTTACTTGGATCAAAGCAGACCTAAGAGCGTCTCTCTCTCTCTCTCTCTGATTCTTCACTTTTTAAAAGGTAGAATTGGGAAGGCTTGAAAAGTTTTTCAAAATCAGAGTAGTACAATCTCCTCCAGCCACACCACTTCCTTCAAAGCATTTTGAAATGGGTCTTGGACATCCTAATACATAAAGGTGTTTTTCTTGCATTTTTTTTGGGGGGGGGAGGGTCTGGGATGAAGGGTCTCACGTCTGTAGCCCTTACAGACATGAATATAGGAATATAAGCAGAGCACAAACACTAAACATGCATGTTGTAAAATAAGAAGAGACCCAATGTTCACAGTGCCAGCAATTGTGAACTGACCATTATTAGATTTCATAGAATCATAGAGTTGGAAGAGGCCATACAGGCCATCTAGTCCAACCCCCTGCTCAACGCAGGATCAGCCCTAAGCATCCTAAAGCAATGATTCCTCATTCACATGATTCCTCATTCAGAAAGAGAGTAAAAACCCAAGAGAAAGACAATTCTATCCCAAATGATGTATTTGCAATTAATTTGCATCTGTGCCCCTTAAGTATCTGGACCGTTTTCTCCATGTAAAACCAAACCCAAATGCTTTCAAATGTTCTTCCCTCCTCCGCACACTCATTTAGGAGATAGTTTGTGTAATGAAAGTACGCTCGGAGCAAAACAGGGGCAGTAAAAGTGTCTGCCTTGAAAAGTAATATAAAAGTACATGTTTCCAGCTGTTACTTGTGTTACTCAAAGCAAACATAACATCACAGTTGTAAAGCATGGGTTGCCAACCAGACACCCCTGGGCCAAACCCAGCAGCCTTCCAAATGCCAGCCCAGGGCAAATGAAATGCAATGAAAAACTATCCCTGGTAGGTACAGAGGCTGTAGGATGGGTATTTTTGGCTCTGGTCATTTCCTCATAGGGATGCCAGCCTCCAGGTGGTACCTACATCTCCAGACTACAAAGATGTTTTCCTGGAGAACCTGGAGGTTCTAGAGCACTGGACCCCCCGGGGCTCCTCCCCAAATCTCAGAGAGTTTCCCAACCAGGATCTGGCAACTCTACCCCTTCCTATCCCTCAGCAGGGGCCAGGGGGGAGACCTGGCATCCCTATTTCCTCACAAGCCTGTCAACAGTCTTCATCTCCAGCAGGCATGTCATAGAGCCTTCCTCCACCTGAGTACAACGAAAACTCATCCGATATTTAAAGCTACAGGCATCTGTAATGCTGCCGATTTCTAGCCGACCTTTTAGACTTTGTGACTGTTGAAGCTCTTAATGCATAAGTAAAAGAAACTGGTAATCCAGGGGTAAACTGCTGAAGTACTTTGCTAAAGAACTGTTTAGAATACTTAGTATGATTTGCACAGGAAAATGCTTGTCATGTTTAAGCGGGGCCCCAGTCTAACAGAACCTCCTCAAAGTTGTATACTGGCTAAAGTCGGACCTTACATGAGCACAGAGACAGCTTCTGCAAAACTGGTGGCGAAGGCACTAGCCAGGATCCCAAATGTTACTCTAGGTCTGCCCAAGGAGGTTGCATTTAAAACACAATTGTTCATTGAAACGGTACCCTCCATCTCTGTGACGTCTGCATTACTGCTTATTTTCACTTCGGTTTTGAAAATGGCTTGCCCTGAAGCACAGAAGGCTGATGTCTAAGAAGCACAAAGCTTAGGGGTCTTTACATCTTGGACACTTGGGAGGAATGAGAAGGCTTGAACCTTTAGGAAGGGATGTAAAGTCCAGCGGTAGGCTTCTGTGCTACTGTGTCGGCACCAACATCTCACACTTCACAGTCTGGGTTTTGTAGCTGTCAACCGCTCAGCCATTTTACGGACACAGCCTACGACCATGAACATAAAAATGCCCTGCATCACATTTGATATTCCCCCCTCCCCTCCACATGACACAATAAAGGACTCCGTGTTTTCAATGGTTTGCTTGCTCAAGAAATGCAGCCTTTAGTTCATTGACAGTCTACATGAGTTTATTTGTAATATCAAAAGTCTAATACCCAACATCAGCACATTATACTCAAACTGGCATTGCACTCTGAACGACACTGAGATGTGCAGGGCAGAAAAGGCGAGGGCACACAATTATCCAGCCTTCCGGAACATCTTTCAAATCCTGCGAGCCGAATAAGACGACAGCGTTTGTCATGGAGAAAATGGTACTTGGTAGGGGGCCTGAAGAAGCTGATGCTATAAATGTTCTTCCAATAAGTTCCGCCAGTAGTTCTGTTCAGTTTGCAATCTGACTGGTGCCAATTTAATCAGTTTGACGTTATAAAAGACGGATATACAGATATATATGTACACACACTCACACGCACGCACACACGCACACACACAAACAGCTATAAAACATTGGCTGGTTAGCTCAGCATGCTAGGGATAATTGTGTATTTTGCAGTACAAAGGACTATTTGAGTGTTCAAAACTGAAAGGGCAGCTAACCTTCTAGTTTGTTGGTTACTGTGATTAAACAAATCACGGTCTTAACAGTCCAAGGAAGAAGGCCGAGACAAAAGGTAGACTCCAAAGCTGAGAATTAACAAAATACCCAGAATTTCGTTCACGGAGTATTGCCTGAGATTGTTGAAAGGAACACCTGCAGAACCTTATACCACCCTAAACACAACAGCTGGTACAGGAAGTATTCGTGTTCAGAATGTTATGCAGGCTTCCTGGGAAGGAACACAGGGTGACCAGTGGAAGCACAAACTTTCCAAGAGCTCACTTGAGTTTTTGGTGTGTAGGTGACCATTGGGTCAGGAGGCAGAGTGCACAACTACCTAATGCTCCTCATACCCATTAGAACCAATCTATCCAATGCACTACGTGTCTTCCCACCAGCGGCACCAGCTGATAGGATGGGGCACCATCCAGAGAGAGCTTCCGTTTTTGCCAAAGTTTTGCGATCCTAGTGCCCCCTCCCTTGGGAGAAGGTTGATTCGCTCTAACTTCTTTGCATTTCCCACTGTGCTTTCTGGTCCCTTGCCGAGGATTGCCACTGATCTCCCGCAAGTCCATCTTTGTTTTGTTCTACAAATTTAACCTCTGGCTTGACTTGGACAAGCTTGCCACCATAAACTGAAGAACCCTTCCTATAGACGAGGGGTGGCCAAACTGTGGCTCTCCAGATGTCCGTGGACTACCCATGCTGAAAGGGGCTCATGTGAATTGTAGCCCATAGACGTCTGGAGGGCCAGTTTGGTCACCCCTGCCATATATAATGGAGGCCGCACCCTCATTTCAACATGTCGTTCCTCGAGATCGAGTTCCGCAGGACCTTTTTCCAGGCAAACCGATTGCAGCAGCAACCGGGGTCCTGACCCTAAGACACTACTTCAGGCAGGGCGGCGGGAATGGACTTTTGTGCTGTGGCAATTAAAGCAGCATCTTACAATGTGAAAAGTGAGGCCCTGCCCACCTTTCTCTGCCCACCTAAGCTCCTTCCCCACCAGAGCCAAAGAAGCTTCCCGTGTGGGGAAATGCAGCATGCGGGGGCTGCGGGATGCCTGTGTCTGAAATGATGCTTAAAGCATCTCCGCAGAAGAGGACAACGTGTCCCCCCAATGCAGGCCAGCAGTGGAACCCTTAGCTCTGATCTGACAGGTTGCTGTGCCGACTGGGTGGCTCGTATGATCAGGCTGTTAGAAGTGGTCTGAAAAATTAAAGGACAGAAAACTGGACAAATCAATGTAAAGAAATATATTAATAAGTTTCTGTTATATAAATAACCTTTATAAAAATAATCTTTAATCCTAATAACTCACCTCTTTTTCCTTTTTTTTTTTTTTTTAGGCTCTGGAAAACATGCATGAAAAAAAGTGTATTGAGGCTTAAGGTTAGAAAATCCAACCCAATCCAAAGTGTTGCACTAAATCCAACCCTCCCCCATTCCCCAGACCTCTGGGGCAGTGGGGGAGGGGGTCATAATTTTTTATAACAGCACTAATACTGCCCAGCAGAATCTTAAGACCTATGCCTAAGGACTTGCAAGAACTGCAGAATGGTCAGTCAAAAATAAGACCAGATAGCTATTATTCAATTCACTGATTAATATAAAAAGGCACCATCTCTTCAAATTTACTGAATGGGGCTTCGTGGGAGAGGAAAACCCCCTCCAGAAAGCAATTAGCTGCACTGCTTTCTTTTCTTTTAAACTTTTTTACTGCCCACCAGAGTTTGAATCTCACCAGGCCAACTGGGACATCTGAAAGACTGGTTTTCAATGCTGGCACAGTTTCCCCCTAATTAAACAAAACTGAGATAAACAAACCTCCGAAGTTTACCTTTCTGAATTTAAGGCATAACAGGACTGTACACGTAGGAAAAAGTTATCTTTTGAAATGCACGATCTGTAGTGTTCTGAAACCCTGGCTTTACACGTTTAAATAAGTTTCTGAGTGTTTCATCTTGCTGCAAGTTCAAATGCTGCTTGTGGTTTGTGCAATTATGACGCAAAGAAGTCATTACTGCCAATCGTCAACAGTGCAGTGGAATGCCCACAAAACAGGGCTAGGGGGTCGCCGTCTTTTCGACCGCGATCCCAGTTCGTTTCTTGATCACGGTCTCAGTTCAAAGCATGTTGCTTGATTGTATGGAAGATCCAGTCCATTTTTGTCGTCCAGCCGCCATGATGAGCATCGTTCATCTGTTTCATGAAATACTCAAGCGCTTCCTGCTCGGTTTTGTCCAACGCCAACGTCTTTCGGATGTACGCAATGTCGTCGAAAGACTGCAGCTCTGGCATTCCCGAACCAAGCATCATGGAGAAGAGGTTTATGAAGAGGTTGGCGTGTTGCCGGATGGCTAGGTAAGCCTTATAACACATTTCCTGAAACCTTGAAAGAGAAAGAAAAAACAGAAGGCTTTGTTTTGCTCAGCTGTTAAACTCCCAACAAGTTTCAGATGGTGAGGATTAATTATTGCTATTTATTAGATTTCTATACCACCCTCCCGAGACGGGCTCAATTCCACAAAAGGATTAATTTCAGAAAAAGCTGATGCTGGTTGAACTTTAAACTTGAAAAGGCCAAGATGCATTTTTGTTGCTGTTACATGACCAAAGAGAAAAATATAAACAAAGATGATTTCCCTACAGCTGAAAAATAATGTTTGCATTTTATCATAAAACCTGACTGCCTGTCCCTTCCTGAAACAAGAAGTATTTAGGAAATAGATACTAGAAAAGCAGAGTATATGGAGATGGAATTTTTACAAAGGCAATAAAGGTAAAGGTAGAGGTATCCCCTGTGCAAGCACCGAGTCATGTCTGACCCCTGGGGTGACGCCCTCTAGCGTTTTCATGGCAGACTCAATACGGGGTGGTTTGCCATTCCCTCCCAAATTCAGAATCAAATCGTTTTCTCACACTGCCCCTGATTGTGGCCAATAAGCCGCCTGGTGTTCCCTGTTGCACTTTGCCATCTGTCCAGCAGGCAAGCTGTTCGCACACTGCAGGGTACGAGTTCCCTGCAGGGTACGGGTTCTCTGAGACCTGCCTTTGGCTTCAACAGCTTGGGACAATCACTGTGAAACAAGCTTTTATCAACAATCGAAACGCCTAAAGTGAGGCAGGTTGGACAAATGGCAAAGTGCAACAGGGAAAACTAGGCAGCTTATTGGACACAGTCAAGCGCTGTGTGAGAAAACCTATCTCCATTTGAGAGGCAGAAAGGGATGAGGTGTTTTGCATCCCTTTGGGACTGGAGACTGTAAGGTATTACATGCTATGAATAAACAACATGATGCATCTTCCAAAATTTGCAAAGTTCATAGGTGAGGGCTGAAGAGTACTTGAAATCCAAAATGCAAGATTTCAAGATAAGCCAGGATCACAAGAGGACCATGCACATGTACCAAGTTTCCTTTTCAGCCTTATCAAGTCAAACAAAGGGAACACAGAGAAATGAAGCCCCTTTCTCTCTTAAAACAGACTGTCTTACCCTGGAATATGGGATGCGCTAACTAGAGATTTATGCAATAAAATCTGCTTACAAATCAAGAACTTCATTTTCAAGACTGCTCACCTTTCGAATTCCCTCGTTTTGGTACATTCTTGGGCCCCTTTACTAATCACTATCAAGAAATCTTGTGTTAAGACAAAGGGCACCCGCTCACGTTTGTATCCAAACTTCTTCTTCTTGTGATCCAAGAAATGGCCAAAATCAATGTGAAAGAGCTTTAAAGAAAAGAACATATTAGATTATCACCTAATCAGGAAAGCCAAGAGGGTGAAGGGTTTACTGCTTTGATTTTTTCAAACATTAAGCAGCAATGCAGTAGATACTTATGGGTTATACCAGATGCATTCAACCTGTTTTCCAGGAAACCCTTGCATTCTTCAAAAGTTTAAATGGGGGTTCCTCAAAATTGGTTGAAAGGGTGATAATATGGCACATGCAATTTGATGTGCATAGACCAAAGGGGATGCACATTGGAACAAAAAACGCTACATGCAGATGGGACCTGAACTGGCTGGCACTGAAAGGGAAAGACATGGGGTGGTTTGGGGGGGGGGGGGCACTGGTATTGTCTATTCCTTGTGTCATGGTGGTGAAAAAGGCAAACTGTGAGGAATTATTGAGAAAGCAACTAAAAATAAAACAGCTGATATTGTAATGACTCTCTATAGATCCATGGTCTGCCCTCATTTGATGTATCATAAAAAGGGTATTTCAGAGCTGCAAACAGTACAGAAGAAGGCAATCTTAAGGGGTTAATTAAGGGATTGATGCACTTATCCTATGAGGAAAGGCAAAAGACAATGGGACATTTCAGCTTAGAAAAAAAGGTGACTAGGGGGACATGATTATAAAATTACACACAGAGTAGAAAAAGTGGAGACAGAACATTTCCTCTCCCTCTTCATAAAACTAGGACTTGGGAGTACCCAATGAAACTGGTGGCCAATAGATTCATGCCTGACAAAAGGAAGTAGTCCTTCACTCAGCATTTGCTGGCAGGGGCTCCTGGGAATTGTAGTCCATGGACATCTGGAGGGCCGCAGTTTGACTACCCCTGGTGTAGGCAGACAGGCTTCTTTAAAAGGTAGCCTATTCACCACAACCAGTTTCATATTGAAATGCACAGCTGTGGAGGAATGGTTCATCACAGTGAATGTTCTCATTGGGATGTCCATCAGACTTCATTGGCATGAGCTTTTGTCCAATGCATCACGCAGGGGTTCTTTGGTACATGCGCAGGGGTTGCTCAGCAGACAACGCTGACCTGCCAAGTGGTCGCAAAAAGCAGGAAGTTAGTAAAGCCCTGGATTGCACAAATAAATCGGATTTTTACCTGCCCATCATCTTTCACCATGATATTGCTATTGTGACGATCGCCAATTCCCAGTATGAAGGTCGCCACGCAGTAGCCAGCACAAGAACGTGTAAACAAATCAATAGCTGCATCATACCTGGCAGAAACACAGAGGGCATTTGTAATATCGCACACTGGCCTTTTACTTAAAAGCATTTTTTTCAGCTACTTGCTATGTAAGATTCCTTAATGGCCACTGGAAACTAGATGGTGTTTGGTCAACTCTTTGGTTGGTGTTTGGTTAACTTTTTGCGGACTCCAAGCTCCCAGACTCCCCTGACTTAAGTGAGAATTTGAGAAGGACTGCTTAGCTAGTGAGAGCGTAGGCAGGAAGGGAGATGGATGGATTTGCTGTTGACTGGATCGGGCCACGTATGTCCAAGGGCCTGCTGTTTGCTTGTGTGCAAACTGATGCTACCAAAGACAGAGAGAAAGGCTAACTAGAATGGCTGCTTGGATGCTTGCCTGCTCTCCTATAAAATTGTAAATAAGCTGATGCTGCTGCAAATCTTCAATTGCTTTTCCCTAGCAAGGAAACTCTAGGAACCTTGCATCCTCCCACATATGTTTAAAGTACCGCCAAGTTGCAGCAGACTTACAGCTAGTTGTGTGCAATACTTTTTAAAACTTTTGGGTCTATTGGGACCCCCCCCCCCGGGGATTTTTCAGGTAGCCTGATATATTTTTTTCAGGTCCAATGCACACGAGAAGAAAATACTAGTTTTTAAAAAAATAGCTAGCCTGGTTGTTGGACTCACTTAGCTTCTCCTGCAGAAGTCATTCCCATGGTCTGCTGTGCCATAGGAGGGCTGTGTCCCACGGAATGCGGATCCTGGCTGGGATGGCTTCTCCTGCAGTCTAATTTAAACCAGGCTGCAGGAGAAGCCAGCCCCAAGATCTGCTGTGCTGCGAATAGCAGACTGCTCTCATAAACACAGCCTGTTTAAACTGGGCTGCCAAAGAAGCCAGCCCCAAGCTGAGCCAGTGGAAACAGTCTGCTTGCCCCAGCACAGCTGATCCTTGGACTGCAGTAGAACCCTCTCCCCCCAGCAGCTATTTTTAGATACTTTCCAGGATCCCCTCCCCTCAGTTTTCTTGAGAAAACTGGGATGTATTTTGGATCCTGAAATATACATATTCAGTTCAGGCAGGTCCGAATCCAAACCCCTACTTATGACTACCTTGTAGGGTTTTCAAGGCAAGAGACAAACAGGTTATTTGCCATTGCCTGCCTCTTCAGAGCAGCCCTGGATTCCCTTGTTGGTTTCCCATCTAAATACTAACTAGAGACAACTCTGCTAAGATTCCAATGTCCAATAAGATTGGACCTGCCTGGACCATTAAGGTTCGGTCTCCTACAGAGCCCAACAAATGGCTTCTGAAATATGGTGGAGTTCTAAGAGTAGATTGTAGTATGCAGAAAACATTTCAGAGTCCTACAACGATCGGAACAAACTCTCTTCCTAACTGCAGTAAACGTCCAATTATAAATCACGGTCATTTGAAAGAGAAAGACTGGAAGATACTGAGGCTTCCATCCAGGTGGGAGACAGGTAAATGAGACAGAAAGAAAAACTCACATTTCCCCTTTGTTCTTGTCTTTGAGCCACTGATGTAACGCATGGCTGTTGAACTGCAGCGCACCTTTAAGGCCACCCTTGCACTGAATTTGCATGATTGTGTGCGAATTTCTTACAACTTCAATGAGTCCCACACAGTCGCCAATAGATAAACAACCATAAGGAAGCATCCTAGAAAAGGAATTGGAGCATATGCTTTGGCAGAGTCAGCAACAGGCAGACACAGTTTAGAAATCTTTGTGCGAGCAATCCCAAGTTTTGCTTTCCTAACCAGAGAGCCACTGAAAACAAAGCTATCAGGTTATACATAACCGAGAGGTCTGGGCTCTAAAGAATTACACAACTAGTTCCAGATGACCTTTGCCCTTGAGTTTCTGGAATAGCAGTCTCCCAGGGCACATGACAAACCTTTTAAATTAGAGAGCAGATTCAGAAGAAGTTTGTGGTACTCTGTGTGTGTGTGTGTGCGCACGCATGCTATTTCAAATAAAATATCCCACTGGCCATACCTAAAGTAGGTATTTCGATCCTGGCCTAGGAGTATGGAGGGAAAGGAAAGAAAAGCAGTTGTAAAGATACTTGGTTCTGAAGCAAGTAGATGATAAGGGCAGGCTGTAGTACCACTAGTTAGAAAGTGAGAAAAATCTAAACCATTACTTGATACATCATGATACATTATTTAAGGTTTTCTGCTTGAACCAAGTAAATATTTGGCAATATATTTATTTGGAGGTAAATATTTGGCATCAGCGCAATTCACAAATACTTGCCTAAGATCAAGACCTTGATTTTGCCAGATATTTTCCATAATCCGTATGATTTGAAGCGTGAGCATATCTTGGCGTAGATCTGAAACATGGGAGCATATAGAAACACTGTGAATTTTCAGAAGGTCAAATAAAGTTTGATTTTTAGTATGTCAAAGCTTTGCATTGTCTAGGATTTGCATTGCATTGCTTTGCATTGTCTAGGATTTTGCCTTGGTGTTTCATAACCAAATGTTACCTCTAACAAAAATGTTCCAGCAACAGAGAAGCAGAGAAGAGTTCACAAGCTGCTCCTGCCATCTACTTCTTACTCTCCTCGCCCTCTGCCCATCACTACATATACAGCAATTTCTGCCTTCAGAGAGAGGCTGCAAATCAGCGGTAGACCATCAGGCAGAGGGATCAGGCAGAAGTGCCATGTTTAACTCATGGCACTTCAGAAGGATCAGGTTGTGGGTGATATGAAAGACCCGAGACCCAGGAGAGTGGCTGCTGGCCTGGCAACATTGACCTTGATGGATCAATGGTCTAATTTAGTATAAGACAGTTTTGTGAGAATTTCATGCCAGAGCAGAGAGAAAAAGCCTACCTATGTAGCAGCCAAGGCTGCTCCCCAGTCAGGCTGTTGCCACTTTCTGTCTGCATACACACTTTCCCCAACCAAGTAGCTGCAGTGCTCTATTTCTCCTGTGCAGTCTTTCCTCTATACAGAAAATGGCATGAGCAGGTAAACAGTGGTTGGAGAGATGTGAAGGCAGACTAGTTCCAATGGGCTGCTCACCTGGGGTAACTGCATTTTTTTCAAATAAATAGAGCAGTGGCTAGCTGCTGGACTCTGAAATGCATGGATAACACCACAACCACTCAGAACACAAATTCCCAACCATGGCTCTCCATGAGAGCTCCCCAGGGTCTCCCCGACATTTCCCCTATATCCTGCCTTAATGGACATGGTTACAAGCTATTCCTGGGCACTGCTGTGAAAGCAGGAAACTGGCCGCTTCCACTGAACGAATATTTAAAAGAAAGTGAGATTGCTGATCATCAAAACTTGCCCAGTTCAGATTTGTTCCATGAATCTTTAAACTTGCAGTTAGAATTTGAACAGATTGATGCTTGCTTAGATAGTACCAACAATGAGGAACACATGTAACGATAATTAAATATTCTTTCTTACCATCCCCATTTTTGAAGATGATCTCATTGTTCTGAAACAGCAACTCAGACATAATATCTGGGTTTTCCCAATTGAGCCACAAGGGCCTTTTTGCAGATGACATAATTCTGCATTCCTCAAGCCTAGAAAAGGATAAATCCACTGCTTAAACAAATGCACTTTCAAACTTTATCTCAACAGAGAACTCATTCCACCAGGCTGGAACCAGGGCCAAAAAGGCCTTGGCTCTGGTCGAGACCAGGTGCTCGTCCTTGGGACTAGGGATCACCAGCAAATTGGTGTTAACTGAGCGTAGTGCTCTCCGGGGGACATACTGGGAGAGGCAGTCCTTCATATAGGAAATACGCATTCCAGCAAACTGTTATACATTCTGGGGAAGGACATACCTAAGGGTTCCAAGCTGATGAGCAGGATTGAGAGGAGATATAAAGCCTTGCAATGCATCCATGAAGTCTGGCCGCCTCATTTGCTCCACAAGGAACTTCATTTGTACCTGTTGGAGAACATCAGATTCATGAATTCCAAGCCTGGGACCAGTTCCGGTTTTTAGCACAGACTGGCACGCTCTTCTAAAGAGCCTTTTAAGCAGAGCATTACAGTTAAAAGCGCTAAAGAGAACAGCAAATGCAATGCATAGCTTTCTGATTTCGGTTATGGAGTCCATTTCATGTTATCAAAATGAATGCCTATGCAACTAATGGCTTGATAGATAATAATTACTACAAATGCCGTTGTCCAAAGTCTTTTACTTCAATTCCCTGCTTGAAGTGTGTACAGCTAAATCAAGACGATTGTTTCTGTCCATATGACTTTTCTCAATTAATAATTCAAATGAAGTTTCTCATACACTCCAAAAAAGAGTTTTCCAAAATACATGAAAAGTTTCTTGCAGCTTAGTCTACGTCCCTCAGGCTTCTGTGACTATCAAGCTGGATGAGCATTCATTTTGGTGCAAGCTCCCCTGGACAGAAAGTTACCTTTTGTGTTTCATCCTTCTTCTCTTGTTTGAGGATGTCAGTGAGGTTAATCAGTTTTTCCATAGCTTCTACCTGCCTGCTCAGGTGTTTGAGGTACATCCCACATGCTCGGCAATAGGATTCCAAAAGCAGACCAAACCTCTGGCTCACATTCTTATTGTGCATTTCAGACCTATCAGAAGAAGGGGGGGGGATTGTTATAATTGTTGGGACTGGGACAGTGGGGTTTGTATGCATTTTTAGTGTATTGTTTTTAATCTGTTGTTAGCCACCACAAGTTTTTAATTAAATTAAAGGTACAATTATAAATAAATAAGAAATATTTAAATAATAATTCTTAATATCTGCCTTGCTATCCAGGCACACACACATCATCCCTCAACTAAAAGCGTCTCCACTGGGCAAGAGGGGAGACCTTGAAATGGCAGTGAACTCAATATGGTCAGTTTTGGTATACATGAGAAATCAATATCAGTTTATATTAACGAATCTGATCTCAGTAAATATCAGCCTTTGTCTCATGAGTGAGATTAATTTGCTTAAGTATCAATATACAGTTTTCAAAAATAAGCTAGTATTTAAATCTTCCTTCTATCTATAGTACCCTTGAAAGAAAACAGGATTCTGTAGCCAAGCACATGCACTGGTTGCTAAGACAACAGAAAGGACTCGAAAAAGTATTTATTTCAGAGCACTTTTAACTTGCCTTGCTCTGAAAATAAACCCCAAGTAACGACAAACGAACCTTTATGAGCCCAGTGCAAAGATGTATTTATTTATTCAATTTTATACCGCCCCTCTCAGCAATTACCGCCTTGGGGCAGTGAACAACATGATCCGCATTGGAGACAATAAAATGCATAACAGTTAACAGTTAAAACAGCAATTCATAATGTGAATCCGTAGATTCATAGCAGCCTGCAATTGTATATCATCCGCTTTGGGGCGCCTCCCTACTTACACAGTTTAGCAGGGGGAAAGAGGGGAGGCAGTTAGATGTTATCTGCCACTATGGCCTCAACCAAACACCTGGCGGAAGGACTCTGTCTCATGGGCCCTGTGGAACTTGGCAACAGGGCCCGAACTTCCTCCGGGAGCTCATTCCACCAGGAGGTTGCCAGGGCTCACAAGGTCCTGGGCTTGGCCAAGGCCAGGCACACCTCCTTGGGGCCAGGGACCACCATGTGGTTTTTATTTGCCTAGTGTAACGTTCGGGGGGGGGGATATTCAGAGAAGTGATCCTTTATTCTAGTTTTTATCAACTATGTAGAAAAGTAACTCAAATGAATTGACTGTTAAAGACTGCTTAGGCACGCGACAAGTTAAACTAAAATTTCAGGGATTTTATAACAAGACAGAAGACTAAAGTGGGGAAACCATACGTACTTTAGATGCCAAAAGAAGAAATGTCCTATTCTTTGATTAGTCAGCGCCTTCTTCAGTAAAAATCTCACCAACAGATTATCCAAGTACTGCTCATATTTTAGAACCTAGAAGCAACAAAGTTAATGAGCTACAAATCACATTTTGCTATATACCTCTGACAATGATAAAGTTTTGTAATCTAAATTGTACAGCAAAGTAACACATTATTTGCCAATGGCCACCTGTCTGGTCACCCGCAGTGAGCATACGTTTCCCTCTATGGCAACCAGGTCTGAACTAGAGTTGCCCCTCTGACCCCAATCTGGTCCTTTAAATAAATCCATTGCACAATCTTGGTTCAGCACAAAATGAGCTTTCCGTTCCCATTGTCAACAACTGAGCCAGCACTTCTCTGTCCGAAGGCTCTGGCTTCGTTTTGCAGACAGCATCGCAGCTGTTATATCCTGTTTTGTACCTCACTGAAACCCTATAATTTTCTGAGCCAATGTGGTTGTCTATGTAGGATCTGTAGTATGGATTTACCTTCCCTTCTGTCTGTTTTCTCCTGCACAAATGGAGTCACTTAGACTTAGAGCAGGGGTAGTTGTTAAACTGCGGCCCTCCAGATGTCCATGGACTACAATTCCCATGAGCAAATGCTGGCAGGGGCTCGTGGGAATTGTAGTCCATGGGCATTTGGAGGGCTGCAGTTTGACTACTCCTGACTTAGAGCCTGAAAGGGGCCTTGTTGTCTCTCTCAAGCTATTTATCTCTCAGGAAAAAAACTGAAACATATTTTTGGATGAAGTTCCTGTTCCTGTGTATGTTTACCTGATTTAAACATGGGAGCATTTTCAAAGAAGTGCGCATGGGTTTGCAACCGAACAGCATGCTGCTCTGCAACAGGGGGCTGACAAACCCTGATGTGTGTGCCAAAGAGTGGCACACTAGAACTTCCTTTCTTTTCTTTTCTGCTCAGCATGCAGGACTGGTTTTCTGCACACAGTGGCTGGCAGCACCGCTGGGGCTTGGCTATTCCCCAAGTTGCCTGGCCAAGCACAGCTCTTGTCTCTTCCCACCCCTGCCCCAGTGCTTGGCCAGCACAACAATCTCCCCTCCAGCAAATACTGCTTTTTTTTTTTTGGTACTTAGGCAAAAAGGTTGCCTAACCCAGCTATACATGTTTACTTGGAAGCAAGTCTGATAGTTCCCAGAGTTGCTTGTTTTTCCGAATTGCTTTCGTCCAGGTTAATGTACATCGGACTGCAGCCAGGTTACACATTGATCGATGAGCAAGCCCTTTTGAAAAAGGGCAGGCTGGTTCCAAGTAAACATGCGTTCTATATGCAGCAGTCTGAGCACAAGAGACACATTTTTCCCTTTTAACTTACAGAGCAGTGTGTGTGTGTGTGTGTGTGTGTGTGTGTGTGTGTGTGGAGCAGATTACTTCTTTGAAACTGCCTCAGGGTAAAAATGCAACATATTTCTCCCTGCCGCAGTTGGTCTTCTCCCTTTTTAAATTCTCTGAATCAAGAATAACTTTTTGTAACACCATTGCTTTGAAGAGGACAAGATTCAAGGTTCCTTTCCCTAATTTCTATGATTTTCTTTTAAATCCACACAAATGAGGTAGAGATGGGCTTGCTCGCAAGGCAGAGTTTGTGCCAATTCACCACGCTGTCATCCCTTTTTGACTCCATATTTATGCAAGCCCTTCCCTTCAAGGAGTTCTATGACTCTCCTCCTCATGTTATTCTCACAACTCTGTGAGCTGGGGAATATGACTGAACCAAAGCTTCCTGGTGAGACCATGGGCTACTCAAGGCAGAGTGGAGGTTTGACCCCAGGTAGGGGTGAGTGCTTCGGTGCGGTTCAGCTGCCTCGGTGATCACCAAAACCCGAGGTAGCTGGCGCCACAGAGCAGCCGCCAGCTGGCATGCCACCGCCGCTATCCCTCCACTCTACAGTGCTGGCTGCCTCAGGCTTTGGTGATTGCTGAGGCAGCCAAACCATGCCAAAGCACTCACCCCTAACCCCAGATGCCCCTTCCCCATATTTCTCCAAAACTCTAACCTCTATGCCAGGGGTAGTCAACCTGTGGTCCTCCAGATGTTCATTGACTACGCTGACAGGGGCTCATGGGAATTGTAGTCCATGAACATCTGGAGGACCACAGGTTGACTACCCCTGCTCTATGCTCTCTTTTAGCCCTCCCAGCTTCTCCAGCTGCAATATGATTTCACCCAACTGTCAGCTAAACAGCTCTGAAAATTTTACACAAACAGATGTAACCTTTCCCAGGGTTAATCACAACTTTCTGGATAAACTGCGCCAAACCTTTAGCATGCTGCGTCTAAATTACAAATGCAAGCCTGTACAATAAGAGAAAGGGCTGATTAAAACAGATTACGGTACCTGTACCAGTTGAATCAGATACTGAGACAGCTTGTCATCGGTCAAATATTTTTCCAGACACCGCACTGCAAAAGCACGCACCATCCGATCGGGGTAGTTGCAGTCCAAAAGTTCCATCGCCTGCTCAGGTTTGATGGGAGGCCAGTCTTTGATCAAACAGTACATCTGCACAGGTGAGAATGTCACAAATTTGCCTTACAAGCTCTACTGTAATAACGCAAGAACCGCTTTGTGGAATCAGACCAAAACTGCATCTAATCTAGCATTTTGCTACCAACTGCAAGGAGTCCGTCCTGTTAATGTTTGAATATAATGAGGCAAATGCTCCTGTATAATGGAGAGTCAAGGCTGTGAGACCAAGAGCTCACAGCCTTGACTCTCCATTATACAGGAGCATTTGCCTCATTATATCCAAACATTAACAAGGACGGACTCATTGTCACTGACGAAAGCCAGACTGAAAACGGAAAACAAAGGAATCTAGAGACCGTTTTGGCAGAGTCAAAGTCTAAATAAATGACATAAGAGACTTTTAATCTTCTTATACTTAATTAAGCCACTGGATAGATTCTGTCTCTCCTTTGTTACAATTTTGGAATCGTCCACTTTTTCGTGCAGCACCAACTGCAAGGAAGCAACCAAGTGCCTCTGCAAGCAAGGCATGACATGCAAGGGTTGATTCCTTTGTCTCCAGCATATAGCATTGAAATGGTTAGCAGTCATGGCTAAGAGCTGCTGATAAGCCCTGGATATCACCCCCCCAGCAACAACCAAAAAGCTATCCAATTGGCATTTCTCAAGATAACTAGTGGCAGGGAATTACAAATATTAATTATGCAACATATGTCAGTTGAAGAAAAATGAAGTTGTTGCTGGGCCACTGCCCCTTAACAGCACTCCAGAGGGAACTTGTTGCTTACAATTACAATATACATTGTATATATGGGGATGCATAGGACAGAATTTAAGCTTCAATGATATTCTCCCATTCGTACAAGCTATTATAACAAAAGCAATGGCATTAATATATTTTTAAAAGATCTAATATATATATGAAATAGTTTTAATTGAGCTTGATCAGAAATGCAGATTTTACCTGGGCTACTTCATCTCTAGAGTTCCACTTAACAGACAACAGCAACTTAGGTAGAATTTCTGGCATATTGACACAATAATGCCTACAAAGAAGAACAAAACCCACACAGTTTTTGCACAAAGTATGAAGTATTATAGCAAATGCTATCAGAGTATTCAGTTCTACTTGGCAGCTTGTTTGCTGCAATGTAAGTATCTTTCTAGAGGATTCACAGACTACTCACAAAAATACTGGGAATGACTGACAGATTATATTCATTCTTATCTCTTGTCCAGATATCTTTTTACATTCCCCCCTGAAGTCTGGGCCAAGAGTTCTTCAGGGGGCAGGCTGTGCCATACCCGTGGTTACTCCACCTCACCTTCACAGAACTTTATTTACTAGGATCGAACTACATCTACTACATTTCTGTCCCACTTGTTCTGAGTTAGGTTACGCTCAGAGCCAACAATTGGCTCAAGGTCATCCAGTGAGCTTTGTGACTGGACTGGAGCTTTGAGCTCCATTCTCCAGGATCCCAGTCCAATTCTCTAGACCATGGATTCCTGAACAGGGGTCCATAGGAGCTCTGGAGAAGGACCACAGCCTGTCCTGCCTTAATGGACTTGGCCACAAGTCAGGGAAACAGCCGCTTCCACTGCTCCCCCTCCTCTCTTCCAAGCATGAGTGAGTTCTCTTGTGGTTTGTGTACCTGAGAGGGGGGTGAAGCCTGCATTGCCTACTCCTGTTTTAAACTGGTTCTCTCAGATCTCCTTAAGCCTGCCCGTTAATGCGGGTGGTGATGTCACTTCCTGTGGCCAGCTGACACCACTTCTGGGGCTCCTCAAAGCCTGAAGAATGATTTCAGGGACTCCTCCATGCCCAAAAGGTTAAAGAAGGCTACTCTAGACTAAAGTGCGCTGGTACTCTGGAAGCTCCAAGTCTCATACCTGTGCCTCCAAAGGAAGTCCTTCTCTTGTTCAGTTATTTCAGACAGGGGGTCTCGAGTGCAAATGGCCCGGAGCTGCTCTTTGTCACTTTCACTCAGTTCGTTGTCTCTAGCTATTCTACTGCTCTGTAAGTTGAGATATTAGCGTGTCACTCAAACAACAAAGGTAGGATTCATATTTTTACTAGACTGTATTAAAACTAGTGGAAAGTGCTTGAATTGGGCCCATTTCACTGATTCACTATGTACCCATTTCACTTTTAAACACTAGCATTCGTAAAGCATCTTACTCCCATTCATTTTTCTTTAAAATACATATAACTATGCATTGGTTCAAATAATTCTGAGGCAAAAGCTGTAACTCAATGTACAGTTCCACTTAAATTTTAAATAGGTGATGACATACAACTAGGATCCACTTCATTTCTGAAATAAGAAGAAGAAGGAAGAAGGAAGAAGAAGAAAGAAGAAGAAGAAAGCGGCTTACAGTTGCCTTCCCTTTCCTCTCCCCACAACAGACATGCTGTGAGGTGGCATGGGAGTAGGCCTGTGCTATTTCCTGCTGCTCGGTCAAAACAGCTTTATCAGTGCTGTGGTGACCCCAAGGTCACCCAGCTGGCTGCATGTGGGGGAGCGCAGAATCGAACCCGGCATGCCAGATTGGAAGTCCGCACTCCTAACCACTACACCAAACTGGCTCTCAGTTTGGTGGAGTACATCCCCATCTCCAGAATTACAATAGGAGAGGGTTTGTTCTTAGAAATTAATATCAATTCTTGGGACTGTAAAATAGCACTTCAAAAAGAGCCCTGCCAGTAGACCTTGGAACACTGTCAGGTTCACCTGACAAAAGCCATGGGAACACTTCGGCCATATGGCCACAATGTTGGGATGGTAAGGCTAAATTGTTCAGGAACCGAGGGACTTACTTCTGCTACATTTGTAGAGCTTCGGGTTAGGTCAAGTGGTCTTGTTCATGGGCCACCTCAAAGAAGGGCTTTGGCAGCCCACCTTAGATGGATGCCACAGTGATGTGGGAAAAAGCACAGGCCTACTCCCATGCCACCCTGGTGGGATCAAAGGAAGAGAGCAGAGGAAGTGCCTCTGCAGCCCACCTTGGACCCCAAGCAGCAATGGCCCTAGAGCAGGAGATTGCAACGAGCACAAGCTATACCCCCTTCCTCCCACATTTGTTTGACACCCCAAGCAGCTGGCTTGGGCAAGGAAGCAGCCATGTGGATCCTGCACTTGGATTTCCAAAGAATATCTGACAGCTTTTCCAAAAGTTCTATGGAAGCTTCTGTTCTATCTGATATCCGATCAGGAGTGCAAAGTTGAGTACCCAGCCGTTCTTTATCCCTCCAAATAGGTCCTCTTTCTTAAACCGGAATGCTAGATTACTTACAGATTGGCATATGGCAGGGGTGGCCAAATTGTGGCTCTCCAGATGTCCATGGACTACAATTACCATGCATGGCAGGGGCCCATGTTAATTGTAGTCCATGGACATCTGGAGACCCAGAGTTTGGCAATCCCTGCCATATGGAATTGCTGTAAGTGACAAGCTTTGTGATCACTCCACCTAATTGAAAGAGTTATGGATTATTTTCTGGACCTGTTGAGCTAGATGATAAGAACCTTGTAAAATGAACTGGAAGAAATATTTATATTAACAAAGATCCGACATCCATGACTGCAGAGAATTCCACAGTAAAAGCTCTTCTTAAATCTGAGCCCCATCCACAGATGGAATTTGATCTTAATATACGTCAATTGTCATTCTCCATAAGGCATTTTAAGAACGTGCACTTATGCCTTAATGATTTTTCTCAAAACATTCAGAATAGTAACGTTCTCCTCACCTGCCCAGCAGGACTGTAGTTATACCCTAGTTCACGAGAGATAGTCCAATTGGCATGTTCTTCAATCACTGACATATCAGGAAACTTTACAGGACTGCTAAACCAATCAAATTCCAGCTCTAAACATGGAGTTTCCTGAGGAGGTAGAGGAATTAAACTAATTTGAGCTTGTAGGTTATCAATAATGTCAGTTAAGGAAATAAAAATGTGATTTCCATGAGCATATGATGGATTAAAGTCAAATCTTGCTTCCCTAACTTGCCAATTTTCTATGTGTAGAGATTATGGAAGAACATTGTGCCATGTTTTTCCATAAAAAAGTGGAATAAAACAGGTTTTATAAACAGGTCCAATAAAACAGGTTTACCAGCTTATTTACTGTGTAATAGTAGATAAACTGGTAAACTCTTTTTTGTGAGTAGAATACCACTATGATGTAATAAGAAACCCTGATTTAACACAACAAATGAGAAAAAAGTTAACAAAAGTCAGAAATTAATAAAAAATTGTCCATTTACCTTATTTGGATTTGATCCAGTAACTCCAATGGGATTTAGCAGGTCTTCCAGACCATGAGGTACGGGCCACAGATTCAGAGCCATTTTGCCAGAAACAAGAGTGTCTGTGTAATCAAACATGTTAATGTTCCCCCACGCCAATGGGCAGTGCTCCTTAAAAAGAGCAAACAATCACTGTTTAGTCTCATCTGTTAAATACATTACAGATTTAAAAGACTCAGAAGACAGCGGGTGACACAGTTGAAAAATTCATGCATGGATCATGAAGCAACTTTAAGTAATTCCACAGACCCAATCAATGCATGCAACAGAATGACATGAAGCTGCCTAATACTGAATTGGACCATTGGTCCATCAAGGTCAAAACTGTCTACTCAAACTGGTAGAAACTCTCCAAGGTCTCAGGCAGAAATATTTTACATTACCAGCTACCTGACCCTTTTAAACGGAGATGCTGGGGTTGAACTTGGGACCTTCTGCAAGCCAAGTAGATGTTGCACCACAACCCCTCCCTATAATGAGATAATGAAGCACCACGGATTGAATCACTTTGGATTGCAGGCAAATCATTAAATTTCTCTACATTCTCATCCTTTCCCACTGTTCCTCTTAGTATTTGTGAATCAGCCTGGGGGGGTGGAATGTGTCCGAGTTGGAACAGGGCCAATCAGGGTGCAGCCAGCAAAGCTCTGCCCTGTCCCTACAGCTCCCGCCCTCCTTCCCTGGATGCTAGCCACTCTCTCAGATGTCTGAGAGAGGCACACAGAGAGGCAGAGAGCCCTGCCAAACTGCAAACGGGCCCTGATTACCTCCTATGGCTCCTGCTGAGAGAGAGAGAGAGAGAGAGAGAGGGAGAGAGAGAGAGAGAGAGAGAGAGAGAGATACCTGTCCCCTGGGTCCTAGCGCCCATTGCATTCTTGGTTGCAATGGGCTTCCTTGCTAGTACGTTAATAATTCCCTGGCAATAGAAAGCTAGTGTAATCTGCAGAGAGCCATTCTAGTACCTATCTCCCTCACATGGCAATTTTCAATTGCAGAACCTTTTACAGGATGCAATAAAAACCTGACATTCCCACCTGTAGTATGAAATGGTACAACCCATTCTACAACCTCTTTCTAGTGCAAGCATAAACCAGTCCAGAGAATCATTTGAAAGCACTTCTGTTTTTTTACTTTCTTATTGTGAAAGGAGTTATACTTACCTCCTTTGCACCCTTTCTACCTTTAACTGAGCAGATAGAAAGGCAGAGCCGGGCAGCACGTGGAAGATCTAGAATATGCATCTCATACTGCAGCCATTCATTCCATCTGTGGGGAGGAAAGGCGGAATCTTAACCAAATGGCACTTGGGGATTTAACAAAAATGTTTACCAAATTGGTTAGATTGGAAATAAAAAATGATCAATGCAATTTGGGTGAATGAAGCCAGGTACTTGTTTGGCATTCTAGGATGTTGTTTTTTTTTTGTGTGTGGGAGGGAGGCTGGATAGCATGATGTCACCCTTGAGCACTGAGGATAATCTATGAATTTTTGCATGCAAATTAATTTCAAGTTCAAGTACATTTCAAGTTCATACAAGCTCAACCAAAGCTTTTAAAGGAAGGATAGAAATGCACAAAGAATAGTGCATTATAAAATAATACTGAGAAGAAGGTTTTCTTAACACTGTGATTTGCTAGCTATTCTTGGGGCATATTCACAAGTTCATCTCATGTAGCAATGTAGTATTTATGTTCCAGGCTGAAATATTGATTCAGCAGAAGTCTGAAACTCTCCTACAGGAAACGTCCACTTTCTATTCCAAGTTCAGCTATGCCAAAGCTGATCAGAATTTTCCATAGTCTTGGAAAAGCTGTACTTTAGCAGTCTACAGGGCAGTTTCTCCCTGTATGTTCCTCCTCACAGAACATTCTCTGGCAAAATGGCTTAGGAAAAAGCAGCTGATTGTACTAAACCTCCACTATGTGTAAAAAAATACACTACCTGTAATTTGGCTGTGGAGTGTAAAAAAATTAATAATCATATCGAAACAGTATGTAGACTGAATGGTCATTTATAGTACTTTCTGCTTGTACTGCCCAAACATATGATTCAAATGGATAGCCGTGTTGGTCTGAAGTAGCACAATAAAGTCAGAGTCTATTTCCAAACTGGGAATGTTCTTTACAGGAGTGGATGCTACAATCATCTTTAGAAAATATATAATTGTAGTGTTTGTGTCCTGCAGAGAACCTGGTATCTGATTATGAATTAATATGGTATGCCTATTAACAAAATGGTTTAAAAGAAGAGACCAAATGCACCAAATATCTTTAACACCATGTTTCTTTTTTATTGGCTTAGAACTATTATTTACCTAGGATTGGAGCAAGGTACTCTCTGAGTGTTCACGTTATCACACAATGGTTCTCCTCCATGGTAGATACCAGTTCGGACATAGATCTGAAAACAGCATGTTTAAACACGTAACTATAATATACTAAAATGCAGGGGAAGTGTTGATTTTGCAATTTATTTCATATACAACAAGTGTTATGAGTGCCAGTCAGTACATATTTAGACTAAAGCTTCTTATATCTCAAAATTAACATTTATTTGTCAGGCAGAGTCTACAAAGCAAACATGAGGGCCAGAAATATCCCAGCTCACAACAGAACTGCTGTTCCATCGTTTTAACCCAGCAGGGGGGGAAAGGCCCATTAACAGAACACTCCATTTGAGGACTAGGAGTGTTCCAGAGGGACAGACCAGAACAAATGGGATGAAATTATTTCAAAAGAAATTCCATCTAAACATCCAAAAGAAGTTCCTGACAGTTAGAGCGGTTTCTCAGTGGAACAGGCTTCCTCAGGAAGTGGTGGGTTCTCCATCTTCGGAAATTTTTAAATGGAGGCTGGATAGCCATCTGAAGGAGAGGTTGATTCTATGAAAGCTTAAGGGGGTGGCAGGTTACAGTGGATGAGCGATAGGGTTTGGAGCGTCCTGCATAATGCAGGGGGCTGGACTAGATGACCCATGATATCCCTTCCAACTCTATTATTCTATGATTGTATGATTCTATGATATGGACAAGCCATTAGAATGAAATAATTCCATACAGACATAAGGTAAAAACCCTACTAGCAGCTTAATCCCAGACTCTGAGAGCTGGCTCCATCTAAAAGGTTTGACAGAACTTCTGTGGTGTGGTCAGACTTCAGAAAGTCTCCATAGGAAATCTTCCTATGGAGACTTTCTGAAGCGCAACCACACTGAAGAAAGCCAGTTTGAATATTAATAACATTTATATCAGTTCCACCCCTGAGACAATGCTAACTTCATCAGATGCATGAAGTGCGGAGAAAGGTAATTCTGTAAGTGAAAAACAGCCACTCGAAAGGCAGGCTCAAGGCTGTGAACTGAGATGATTGGGAAAAGACAGATCTCTAACTTCCAGGCTACAGAGCTCACTGACTCCTTCAGTTTGTTTTGATCACTTGTCTGATCACTTCCCTACATGGGGGCCACAGAATTCAAGCTCATTGGGCCTGCCTTTTCAAAACACAGCAGAGATACAGGACCCAGCTGTTTTTTAAAGAATTGTTCACCGCAAGCATGCCTCTGGATTCTAATCATATCCAGACACACAGAGTAGGTGTTTACCTTGTCAATGTCTCGAATATTTACATTAACGTAGGTAGCACAGAGAATTCTTATTCTGAGATTACTGTTAATAACCCAGAGAGATTTGGCTGAGGCTTCACCATTCATGTATGGCGTAGCTGTAGAGATGCGCCTGGAATAAGATGGCATTGTGAAGTTATCCAAGGGCAACTGGGTGTAAAGGCTTTCCTTTGCCATCAGCATGAGGTTGGGCATTCGACCAAGCATGATACAACTTCGAATATACTGGGAGGAAGGGGGGGGGGGAGAAAAGCAAAGAAAGAAAGGGAGACAGTTATTTGCACTGAAAGCTGTTATAGCATTACTGCGTAACTGCAAAGATTATAACAGCACTATTAACCTGTGTTACTAAGGACCAACTGAGCTGCCTTTTTTATTCGAAGCTAGTATTCAAGATTCACAATGTTCTAGAAAATGACGTTCAGTGGGAATTCGGATCAGAGGTCAAAGGTGCCTTTTTGGATTTGAGCATGATGGGAAGGCTGAAGGTGATGCTGTTATATACAAATTAGAATGTGCTAGAACAGAACATTACAGATGCAACTACCAGATAACAATCCATCTGATTTGATTATTTTCATTGCTGGCAAAAACTAATGTTGCCATGTTTTGCAAAATGTAATGAGAAGTTAAATGCTCTTTATATGAAATAATGCTTGGTCCCCCCCTTCCCCTACTGCGAAGGACAGAGCTTCACCATTTATTTCCAAGGGAATATACAAAGGAGTGGACTGCAAAGTTTAGTGAAGTCAGAGAGATTTATTGCTAAATAGCTATACTTAGGCCTGCAGCTGTATATTCTTCTCTAATAAGCAGGCCTTGCTACTGAAGGCAAACTATTAGCGCACCACTATTTAACACACTCTCTCTCTTAATGCTGGATGGCTGTGTCAAGCTCTACCTTGCATTCCTTACACCAGTAGTTCCCCCCATCCTTTATGTTGTGGTGATCCAAATTAGCTCAGTATGGTGACCGGTCCAAGGCTGGCCTGAAGTTTTTTGGGGGTCCTAGCAAACTATGACCTTGGCTCAGCATTCCATTTTCTACAGTGGCTAACAAAATGCTTCTGAGAAAGCAACAAAGATCACACCAAGGGTGCAGCTGTGTGGCATTCCGATACTCACAGCTTTTGCCTATGAAGGTGACATTGCAAGCTTTGACCGTCCTCTCCTTCTCCATTACTCCCCCCAGCCCTAGATTCTAAGAGATTCACTCTGGTCACCACCAGGACAAATTTCACTTGATCTATGTGTATATGCAGTGAAGAAGAAAACATAACAACTAATGTATGGCATGGAAGATGCTGTTTCTGGGATCAGCATTTGGTTCCCAAAACATAAAACAGAGTAATGGCAGGGGCAGGGGTGGCAATTAAGGAGGGATGGCCTGCAACCCACTTGCAGATCCTTTGTGACCCACAGGTTTGGAAACACTATGAAAGCTATTACATGTAGGCCTCCAGTGATCCCTGAACAGTGACAGGAAACGCCTGATCAGTCTAAAAGTGGAAAAGGTACAAACTCCTGGCAAGAGATAATGTGACAATAACTTTAAAAGCACAGCAAAAAGGGAAGAAATACCACATACTTCCTCTTTTCCCCAAGGCCCCAAGAAAACATTAACAAAAGAAGACTGGATTCATCACTTCATCTTCTAAGCTCTGTCTTTTCTCCATTTCATTTCTCATACACCTTCCTTCAACGCTTTGAATTACTCCTAATATCCAGCTCTGGCAAGCCGCATTAATTTCTGACACGTACAAGATGCTACTCACCTTATACTGACTCAGGGGATGTTTTTCTAGCAAGTATTCATCACAACCGCACACTTTTAAAATATACTTTCCCTGATATTCCAAAACGCATAGCTTCAGCTGCTCCGACGACAGCAGCATGCTCCGTGTTTTCTTCCTGATTGCTTCGGCGATTACCTGCTCTGGCACGTAGTCGTGATTGATTTTTAAGGTGTATTTCTGCTTGTCGTTATTGGGAGAGACTATTACCCAGATGACCACTATTATTTGCCCTGGAATGGAATGAAAGGAGGTCAGGTTTCATCAGACTACTCAAAGACAAGCTCTTCATGCTGACGCGGACACAGGGAGTGTTTGGTAACAGCCACCAATAAAATATCACAGGGGGGGGGGGGAAACAGACCTTTGCAAAGACCAGTGTTCTTTTGAGGTGACAGATGTAGTGTGATGAAAATTAAACCAGAGTCCAATGTGTAAGTCCTTCCCTTCTTTATATCATAGATACTTTCAAACTGCACTCTCAGAAAAAAAAAGTGATAAAAAGAGGAAGTTGAAAGCCTGGGTGCTCTCCCCATCCCTTCTGGGATAAATGAAGAGACCCCAAAGCAGCATTCCGTGCTCCATCCTCCCTATGCATCTTTAAAAAGGTAAAGGTAAAGGTATCCACTGTGCAAGCACTGGGTCATGTCTGACCCTTGGGGTGACGCCCTCTAGCATTTTCATGGCAGACTCAATACGGGGTGGTTTGCCAGTGCCTTCCCCAGTCATTTCCGTGCATCTTTAGGACTGGCCAAAAAACAGATACACCCACAATTTCTTCTATCAAACTATGGCTCAGATGGTAGGGCAAGGGGATGGGAGGCAGCAAAGCCCTGGACTGACCTTGTACTCTACAGCAGCGGTACTCAACTTGTGGTCCTCCAGATGTTCATGGACTCCAATTCCCATGAGCCCCTGCCAGCAAACGCTCATGGGAATTGGAGTCCATGGACATCTGGAGGACCACAAGTTGAGTATCCCTGCTCTACAGCACTCCTTCCTGGTATCTGCTTCTTCTGAGCACATGACGCTGTTTCATCAGTAATTTATTAAGTAATCCCTAGCAATGATACAAGTCCTCTGAATAAAATCTTACATCATAGCTCAAACGGTAAAAGGTGAGCACACTGAGCAACGGGCGTTCTTAATAAGTCAAAACAAAAATGTCTATTTATACTGAGATTATCTTGACCAAAGTTCGCCCTTCAAAGCTGGAAGTGTTATTAAATTTAGCTGTTGAAGCAGTTTCCCATTCATCAAAGACAATTTGGCAAATGCACTGACCTCCTATGTCAAATGCTCCTTTTACCTTTATCTAATTTATTGTATATATGCTTGGGCAATTCAGGCGACGATTCTATGTTGGGAGGACAGACGTATAGCGCTCTGCTATGGGGTGCGTTGGCATCGCGAAGATCTACAGCTTCTTTACAGACGTTCAGGATGTTTCTTCTGAAGTCCTGAACTTCTGGATCTTTAACCAGGTCAAATTCACAGACAGGCATCCCAATAGCAAAACCTAAAAAGAAAGCAAACATCTGATAAACAGCAAGCAAAGCTTATCATATTTTTAATGCTAGATCCTGCCTTCCTCTCCAATGGTGATACAAAGCTGCTTACACTATTCTCTTCTCCATTTTAGCCTCACAAAAACTCTGCAAGGTAGATTAATTGAAAATGTGTGACTGGTCCAAGGGTCTCCCAGCAATCTTTTGAGGCAGAGGGGGTATTTCAAACATGGTCTTAGATCCTGGTCCAAAACCCTAACTATAACACCAAGCTGGATCTCTAGAAACCAGATGATTACCTAAAAATCCTAAATTTTGCAAGGTCATATAAATGAACCTTATAATCCTATTAGTAGGACTTGCTAGACTGTCTTCAATTTATTTGTGCTGGAGGAAATCCTTTATTTGGCGGTTAAAGCATTTGAAAGCCTGATCAAAGCATATTTATCTATATGTAATCACTGGAATAAGAAATGTTACAGAACAAAGCAGACTTCATTTAAACAGGGATACATGTTTTGTTTCCTAAGTGCAGGGAGCCCCAGGTTCCCTTGATTACCTCAGAAGCAATGATCCTTTGAATCTTACATCTTCAGAATCAACATGTATTTTACTGCTAAAAACTGGTGATAGTGAAGCTGAAAGCAACAAGACCCAACTTAGTGACAACAACTAACGTGTTTAGAGGTTTGAGTGATGCTAAAAACCCAAGCTGGATTGTATCAATGGAAGTAAGCATTTACGCTAGCAGAAGCTTCCTAAAGAAAACAATGGACTGGACCAAAAGACCCCTGAGGGTATCTCTGTCAGCAGCAGCAAGTCTCTTTCCTCTTCTCATCTTCCACAGCCCCTCCGCACCACCACAAATGGTACCCTCAGTGTCAAGGGACCTTCCAGAGCAATGTGGGCTGCAGCTCATGTAGAAAATCTGTGAGTTACAGATCCCACTTCATAGGAGTGGAAGTATCTTCTATGGTCGGATCCAACCATTGATTGGACTCAGGCAAATAGACTATATCACTAGCAAATGTCCGCATAGCTCAGACATAAGGAACCAAGATGAAATAAACCCTTCGGCATCTTCCTGCTTAATCAAGAAACTTCCAGCCAGAGCAAAGCAGCTGTATGGTGGAGTAGAGCTTGTTCTTGGGACAACTCAATGGACCCAAAGCTGGAGAAACCAACTCCAGTCCTTCTGGAGTTGGTTTCTCCAGCTTTGGAGAGGAAGGCAAGATGAGACACCTGATGGTGCCATGGTTCTAGGCTAACTATGAGAGTGACCCTTGTAATAGGGTTGCCAGGCCTGGATAATGTGGAATCACAACATGTGAATTCCTTTGGGATTTTTTTGGTGCCTGTGTGTGTGTGTGCATATACCGCATTGCTTTGTAACAAAACCAAAATCCCAGATGCTATAAAACACACAGTGGAGTTTTCTCTTTCTTGTAAAAGGATATCGCCAATTTAAGTCCTGTCATTCAGTTAAAAATCATATCCATATAAAATAAATGCCCATAATTTCTCAAATACTCAAGCAGTACTTGCTGTGATTTTTAAGGCTCTTACATCCTATTAAAAGCCAGTGTGGTATAGTGGTTAGGATGTCAAACTATGGTCTGTGAGACCCAGACCTGAACCCCCATTCTGCCATGGAAGCTTGCTGGGCGACCTTAGGCCAGTCACACGCACTTCGACTGACCTCACAGGACTGTGGTGAGGATAAAATTCAGGGAATGAGATAATGCAAACCTCTTAGGGTTCTGATGAAGGAGAAAAGTGGGGTATAATTAAATAACACTGTTTGTTCTTTAAGACATGTGCTGTGTGACTGTAGGTGTGAATGAGAGTGTGTCAAACCAATGCAAATGTATAAATTCTTATTCATTCAGGTGAAAAGTCATTGTTAGCAAAAATATGATTGGATACTCACAGTAGGAAACCTACTGGAATGGGCCAGCGACAACTTTTTCACACAATCCAATTCTCATTACATTCCTCCCTGCCACCCACCCACAAATGTATCTAAATACAAAAATCCTCACCAATTTCACGATTCAGAATTTTTTCTTCTCTGTTGCCTACAGGTTCTATGACTTTTAGAAAAGGTTGAAAGAGCCTCAGGTCACACAATCTCCGAGTTTCATCGAAAAATTCTTCTCTTTCCGCTTCTTGGGTAACACTTACGAAAATGTAAGATGACTCATCTTGAAGGAGCTGGTAGAGAGGGTATTTTCTAGCTTCTTTAAAGAGTTCGTGTTTAATATTTAACAACGTGGCCTCACGGAGGCATTCTAAAGTCACTATCATACCGTTAGGTAGAAGACATTCCACTAGGATTCTAGGGGGCATCAAGTGGATGCCCCACAGTTCACCAGATGATGGTCTTGGAGGCATTTTGCTAATCTTCACTTAAGGTTATCAGAAGCCTAAGTTGGTAGATTCCTGCAGAGAAACCTAAACAAAGACACAATACTTAACAGTGCAGCAGTGCAGGGGAGCCTTTTACATTTATTTATAATCTGAACATTGGCCAATGATAGCAATTGCCCAACAATTTACCCAATTTCAATAGCAAATAAAGAGGTAAGAGATTTAACCCTAATTTGCATCTGGCAGTTGGAGGTTGCTCTGGCATCCAATCATCTCCCGTAATCAAGTTACCACTTCAACTATTGTTCAACAGAAAGTCAGCAATGAGATTGACAACACTGAGCTGCAGATACAGAATTCAATTCTACTAGCCTTTTCAATGATGCAAGAGGGGGGAGTGGCCCCCTTTGAATCCTGAGAAAGCTATGCTAGGGATCATGGGATCTAATATGGAAAAAAACCACCATATGGGATGAAGCATCTGGAGGAGTGTGACCGAGCGCAACTGCCCTTCTACCCTCTTGCAGGAGCAGGAGAGCTCATAGGACTATAGTAAGCAGAAACATATTTGGGTGAAAAACATCTACTCATCTTAAAAAGGTTCAACAGGCTTTGTGTAGCCCCTCCAAACAGGACTGCCAAGCTCCAGGTGGCTGGAGATTTCCCAGAATTGCAACTACCTACAGAAATCTATCTATGGTAGAATCATAGAATCATAGAGTTGGAAGGGGCCATACAGGCCATCTAGTACAACCCCCTGCTCAACAAAGGATCAGCTCAATGGTATTATACTTCTGTTGAGATCTCCAGGAATTTCCCAACCCAAAACTGGCAACTCTACCTCCAAAACATTTAACTGTAACTGCAAAGGAGGGGAAGGAAAATCATAGAGAGGAAGGAAGATGGAAAGAGTGGTAAGCCAAGGCTCCACCCAGCACATCAGGCTGACCTGGGTGTCAAAGATCCAGCTTAGCAACACAAACAGGCTGGGTTGCCAAGTAGTCAGACCTTTTGCCACAGTCGATAGGCAATATAGCAGTGGTCTTGATGTAGCATGCAACAAACACATTCTGAAATACCATCAGAGCTACAAACAAGTTGCCAATGGCATGGAATAGCTGTAGCTGTTACCATTCTGCCCTCTGTATTACTCCTTCCTCAACTATGAAAAAAGTCACTCTGCTGACTCAGCAGCAAGGTATTTGTTTCCGCTACCTAACATATTTCTTGTCAGGGAAAAGTTTGAATTCATCCTCATTCTTTTGCTATATTCATAAGCACACTTATCAAAATGAAACGAATCCCTGAGAAACAATTCAGAGAATGGCAGCGCCCTTCCGTGCCCTTCACAGCTGCATCCCCAGTAAATTATGTATAAATAAAACCATGTTAACATTTGCATTGCCTTCCTAAAAAAGAAGGTATCATCCTGAGATATGCATTCTCCCACTTCTTAGGTGGGAAAACAGATGGAGCAAGATGGGTTCTGATCACAACAAAGGCCCACCCACCCCTTTCCACTGTGTTAGGTCTGCATTCAACTCTACAACCCCCTCCTTTGTTTGCATTGCCATGAAAACTCAAACTGGCAAACCTCCCAAAAAGAAAAAAGTTTTCTCTACCAATTTAAGGTAGTTAAATCCAGAAAGCAGGCTCTTTTCACCCTTTATTTCAAGGAGGAGGCAGGTTCCCATTGTATGGCAGTCAGATCCAAATAGCAGCTGGTATTTGTGCTTTTCTTCTTCAGGAAATGGTAAAGAGATCATCTGTGCATAGAACGTGTATACTTCTGTTTTGCTGACACACAGGAGCACGCCTCCAGAACTTGAATTTTTGGAAAGTGGGAATATAAACACAGCCCTTTCAAAATACCATTAGCAACCAATGCTACAGAACAGAATCTGGAAAACTGAAGACAGAGTATGAAGATAGACCACTTGCTTTTGAAGGTGGCAAAGAATATAATTCTGCTAAAAAGTAATCTTTTAAGGCTCTTCTAGGCGTGTAGCCATGGGACCGCCAAGAGTCGGACACGACTGAATGGCTGACAACAACAACAACAGGTGTGCGGCTATTGCTAAAAATCTCTCTTAGTTGTGGAAAGTTCAAAGATTTCAGGGAAATGGTTCAAAGATTTCAGGGAAAGTACTGAAATATTGAAGCAAGGAGCTAGTTTAGTTCCTAAGACTATAGCTTAATCCAGGGGTAGTCAAACTGCGGCCCTCCAGATGTCCATGGACTATAAATCCCATGACCGACAATGGACCCATAGGATTGCCACGGGTTGGACACGACTGAATTGCTAACACCATCGTCACATCATCACCGCTCTCCTTGTAGCATTGTGATACAAATGCCATAAAATTGTTTTGAAGTATGCTGACATTCACCAGCATAGTTCTTATATAAATATTCACTGACGTAAAAACCTAGACATTTTGTTCAATTTCTTTCCCATGAAACAGCTATTCATCAAACTGGTGGGCCTGCAACATTAACAACCAAAAAATGTTGCATTGCTCATAAGACCGCCTCCATTGGTTACCAGATAATTTCAATACCCAGAAAATACAACGGACTTTTAAAGAAATCCTACAATATGAATAGTAAGAAACACATGAACCATAAATATAACAAAACAATTGTGTTCAGTATTTAAACTAGGTAAAGGTAAAGGTATCCCCTGTGCAAGCACCGAGTCATGTCTGACCCTTGGGGTGACGCCCTCTAGCGTTTTCATGGCAGACTCAATACGGGGTGGTTTGCCAGTGCCTTCCCCAGTCATTACCGTTTACCCCCCAGCAAGCTGGGTACTCATTTTACCGACCTCGGAAGGATGGAAGGCTGAGTCAACCTTGAGCCGGCTGCTGGGATTGAACTCCCAACCTCATGGGCAAAGCTTTCAGGCGGCTGCCTTACCACTCTGCGCCACAAGAGGCTCTTATTTAAACTAGACTGGATGCTTAAAAATCTGCCCTAAAATGAAAGAAAACCCATTAAGGCAAACAACTTCAACTTCCCTGGCATGCGTAACAAATTAAAAAAAATGAGGAAACAGGTGTTCTATTTAACCTCCTTTAGCTATAAAGGGTTCCACTAACACCAGCAGAAATTAAATATATTTAGAATCAGGATCTGAAGTGGAGAGAGCAGCCTTATGTGGAAGCAGAGTATATTCCTAACCCAACAGAAAAGTAGAAGTCAAATGCAATCTTTAAGTGTAACATATCCTAATCATAGAAGAAACCCAAGCAATTTCCAGCTTTGCTCAGTCAACATCAGAGGTTAGTTAAGCATATAAGATTTCAAGAGATTTATTGGAAAACAGTCCTTTTTTCATTTTAAATCCATCCTTTCAAATTCAAATTCAATATTACTATTAATATTTTCCTACTCTGGTATGGATCCAGCTAACAATGAAAAAGGGGCCCAATCTTCCCTTTGTTTGTCTTCCTGCAAAGTACTTTTCAACCACCTACAGAATGATTCCTGCAGCTATAGAATCCATGTAGACAAAAAGCTATGTGGGCTAGAGTGCTGCACTGAGGACAAGGAAGGCCAAACTGCCTTTCTGCACTCTTCCTGCCCCCCTCATCCTTGTCCCTGCAGCATCTCAGCTGCTTTTTGTCCGCACAGATCCCACAACTCTCTAGAAACGTTCCTCCCAGAGGCCCAAAAGGGCTGCTGAGGAGATGCAGGAAAAAGTCAGTTGTGATGGGCTGTTATTGCTTAACAGAATCTGAGAACCTTAGAGTGACAAGCTGTTCCAACAGAATTCTATTGAGAGAACCAGTTAAGGAATGACAGTTGGGAACTGAAAGTTGAAGAAGAGACAGTTCAGAACTGACTGTAGATTGGGAAGGAGGCTGAAGGGATAATTGGATCAGGGAGGATCCCCATTCAAGCCAAAAAGAAGGGAGATATATTCTAATAAAAAGAAGTGATCTTTGCCTAGTTAAGAATGGAAATAGTTTCCAGTGAAGAGGAACAATCCCTGGTCTGTGTATAAAGAAGGATTTGGGGAACTTGTATGTTCCTGCCTTCTGAACTACATGTCAGTGAAACTCATAAACCCATGCTTCAGAATTTAAACAGAAACTGAAAAGAATGCCTCAAAGAACTTGTAGAATAGTAGAAACCCTTGTTGGCAACAAATTATCTGGTGTTTGTGTGAATACAAAATTACCTAAGCTTTATTACCTATTCACCTCACGCATTCTACATCCGATTCCATCTGACCTTTTCTCCCGCAAGTGAAATAAAACATTTTATTTGGAACTTTAAAAATCTCCTGTGCTTCATTTCAAAAGCAGGATATAAGAAGATGATATTGTCCCTTTCCTCAGTTTCCTGGGCAGTGTCTGCACTTACTTTGTTTATTCCATTGTGGATCCTGCTGAATCCAGATAGATTTGAACTTGGGTCTTCTTCCCCCCCCAATTGGAACAAAAAAGTGTTCTGCATGTGATTAGGGAAGCTCAGAAGGGGAGGGGGGGAGCCAAGTGCAGCAGAAGCCTCTTTCTTTCTTTTCTTGAACGAGGGTGGGGTGGGGGGGAGAATCGGAGACAGCAGAGGAGGGAGAAAAAACCAAGAGGCAAATCTCTACTGAGAGAAGTTGACGCTTCTGGAGCTTCTGCTGAGAAAAGTTAGGGCTTTCCCTTTAAGGCAAGTTAGGGATGCCCCTTTAAAGCCTGGAAACCAGGAACTGACGCCCTGGCCAATCAGGGCTTCTCTAACATGGAGTTCAGCCCCAAATTCGAAACAGGCAGCCCTGCATGCTTTCTCAATCTGATTCTTGAAATATTGAGGGTTATATCCACTCTATCTTGCAGGACAAAGGCAGGGTCACTCCAGATCAATCATGCTTGTTGCAGAGGGAAAATTTAAATTGGACAAGATCAAAATGGAAATCGCATTCAGTGTAGATGGCAGGGACTGAAGCGACCTGGGACTGGAATAAAAGCTCCGTGCAGACCACACCCTGGTCTGAGCCAGCATCAATATCAATATATCTATATATCATAAATATCATAAAGTGACTGAGTGGGGCAAACAAATTAAAAAAGAAATAAAGGGGCCACTTAGTAACAGAGACGGCAGAAGGGCGTGTGTAGAACGGAAGAGGATGAGACTGTCGTATCAGTATTTGCCATATGTCCCCACTGATGATTGGATACAAGCCATTATATTTCATAACGAAACAAACTTCACTTTGTACCCTTGAGAACCACAAATTAAAGATATTTAAATTCAAGCTCTCTCTTCAAGGTAAATAACCTTCCACAAAGCTTTTGGCCAACGTGCTGGTGTGAACAAGAAACAGCAATGAATAAAACCCTTCTTACCTGCAACTTTTTTTGGATCAGGCAGATCCAAAGGGTCCCCTTCTTCACATGATGGTCACATTATCAAAAGTGCTCTGATAGTAAACATTTTGTACAGTACAAAAAGATGCAAGTCTTTGATATAATCCAGAAACATTGCTTGCGTTGTTATGCGTAGTATATTTCACCTCTGAAAAGCCATAGTACTTGAATCTTCATGGCAAAGGTCTAAACCTACAACCACATTCAGCATACTTGTTTTCAAGATTAGTAGATTTGGATGCAGGCCAAATGTAGGAAACAAAGGGACCAACCTGAAGAGAAACAGAGAAAAATGGAATGTCAAGCAGAACAAAACACACTTTTGAAAAAGACCCATGCTTTTCACGGACAAGGACCTGGTGCTTTAGTTGTATTCTGAAGACTACAGGGCAACTTAATCCCTCTCATGATATTCAATAGAAACAACTTAGAAACAAGGACCTTCAATGTGCAAAACTTCAGACTGCCAACATCCAGGTTGGACCTCGAGATCTTCTGGATTTTCAACTGATCTCCAGACTTACAAAGGTCATGTCTCCTGCAGAAAACGGCTGCTATAGATGGTGGACTCTACGGCATTATTACCCCAAAGAGGTCCCTCCTCTCTTCTATCTTATGCTCCCTAGATTCCACCCTGAGTTGGTCATCCTAGTGAAACCCTATCCCTTCATCTGCATCGCTCCAGCTAGAAAGAGAAGGATTTTGATTGATTTGGGTTATCTCATTAAAGATAAATTTTAGCAGTTATGTTAGCATATTAAGGAAGCTCAAAAGAGGTGCTTTATTAAGCATGTGGAAATAATTGAGAGATAACTTTTAAATGAGCAAACTAATACTATCACTCATTAGACTGGGCAATTTTCTTTTTCATTCCTTATTACCATGGTGGTGGTAGTGGAAGAAAGTACCATCAAAAAGTGCTGAATAGAGTAATACTGGCCAGATCAGGAGGCTGAAATGAGGAAGGGGAAAGGGCAGAATGACTCTATTCTGCCTCTTCTGTTCACAGAAGTCAAATATGGCTGCTGAAGGGAATGGGAGAACCAGTAAATCCTGAAGCTGTCAGTGCTTCCTGAAAACATAATGCAGAATGAAGCCGGACAAATGATCACAAATAGGCCCAATTACCTCTGTACTAAGCTGAACTTAGCAGTTTTTTGACTAGAGTCCTATTGGTTTAAATCTTCCATCACACTTTGGGGCCAACTGGCTCTCAGAGCAGCATTTTATGCTGGTGGTAATGGGGGCATTGCTGGGCCAAGGCAAAAGCCCTGGGTCACATGGAAAGAAGCAACTTTGTGGTTCTTCCATATGTCAGTTTGGCTCCTTCTGGACCCTGGTGCAATGGAGAAGAACCCTAATGTAGCCTTCTCCCACATATCCGAAAACCTCTTACATTACTCCAGTAGCAAGTGAAGGGGCTATGTCATGGAAGTTCTCATGAAGCCTACCTATCTAAAACAGATGAAGGTGAAGGGTGAAGGGATCCCCTGTGCAAGCACTGAGTCATGTCTGACCCTTGGGGTGACGCCCTCTAGCGTTTTCATGGCAGACTCAATACGGGGTGGTTTGCCAGTGCCTTCCCCAGTCATTACCGTTTACCCCCCAGCAAGCTGGGTACTCATTTTACCGACCTCGGAAGGATGGGAGGCTGAGTCAACCTTGAGCCGGCTGCTGGGATTGAACTCCCAGCCTCATGGGCAGAGCTTTAGACTGCATGTCTGCTGCCTTAACACTCTGCGCCACAAGAGGCTCTTATCTATAACAGATAGTAGGGTCTTTCCATTGTTTTAAAAGGTCCAGTGTAGAGCATTTCAACAAGTGCATTATTTTCTGGACCGGGATATAGTCATAATGCTCCAGCAAAAACTGAACTGCTGTGGTGCAAAAACAGAAAGTGAATATGACAAACATCTACCTCAGAATTCTTTTTTTAAAGGAACGCATTGTGCTTACTAGAAGCTGACTACTCTACAGAAAGTTGGCAGGCTTTGTTACATAAAGTCACAAATCCCTAATGATCATCCGCAGTCTAGCATATGTCGATTTACAAACATAAAGGTTAAACCAACATCCTTCTTTTAGTGTTAACTGAGCTATGCAAATGGCAAGTGAGCTTTCCCCTCCACATCTTTTTGAATGTTATGCTAATGTACATATAAACAGTGGCACCGCATAGAAAAATAGCCCAGCAGCACAAAACAGTAGATCTGAAAAGCATTTCAAAGCTGTAAACATATCCACTGATCGCTTGTTCTCCTGCTGCTTGTTATGCTGTTAATTATTAAAGCTGACAAATCAACTGAGTACAGCATAGTCAACTGCAAAATATTTAAAGGTCTGATCACGATGACATCGGTTCTGAGCCTTGTTAAATGTTTGCCTTGTGACAAGGCAAATCCTCCCTGAGCAGCTAGCAGTTCTAGAATCTTATTTTGTCATGGACTTATATTTTGGAAAAGGAAACGTACATCTTTTGGAAAAGGAAACATACTTCTTCTAGAACTGGTTGACTACCCCTGTTCTAGAACTTCTTCTCTTTTGTCAAACCATTTCCTCACCTGTCCGGTTATTTTTCAAGATCATTTATTCAGAAAAACCTAAAAACAAAACCATAAAACTCACTTATCTGCCCTCCATTCCATAGGAGTTGTCTACATTATCTCTAATCATTTATTTTTTCTGTTTCCAGTTACAATAGAGTGTAACCAAATTCTCGCATCAATAGTCTATCTAGCTCCTAATATGAGATCAGCAAAAAAAAAAGTCATGTTGACATTTCTTAAACCACCATACAAAATGTATTGCAATTAGTTTTGCAACACTCTAATGTCCTCCTCATCTACCAACTAGTATACTATCAACATTATCTGCTCATGGTTACTAGTTTTAAGCACATTTTCCCCAAAGCCAAGTCTTTGGAAGAAAATGAGTCATTTTCCCAGGGGCAGAAATAGTTGCCTATGAGAAACTACAGTCCCTGGTTGCCAGAATTTTTGGCCTAGAACTCCCAAGCTGTATAGATTAGAGAACAAAATGTTTTCATTCCTTTCTCAGGCCTGTCAATCACTCCAGAATTCAGCAGAAGAACTGGCAGTATAGCTAGCCTGACTGCTTTTGTGACTCTCCAGGGCTGTTGCATAGTGACAGGCTAACAGTCTCAACACTTGAATGCGCTGCCCTTCTGTGCTTCCAGCCTACAATCCTGGCAGCATCTTAAAATACCCGACAACAAGAAGATCCTTTCTAAAGAACTGACTTACTTGGTGGGAAAGAGACTCTCATACTGTCTTTATACTTGTAAGTATATTTCAATACGCGATGGCAAAAATGTTTTGTTTTCACTATATATACAAGTCTTTCCAACCATTTTCAACAGCAAATTTTTTTACAGGAAATGGGAAACAGGTGCCCTCAGCATGGCTTTGGGCAGACATATTGAAAAACATATTGAAAAACAGACATTATAGGGTAGAAACAGGGTTTTCAAGGCAACAGGTGGTTTGACATTTTCTGCTTCTGAATAGCAACCCTGGCATTCCTCAGAGGTCTCCCATCCAAGTACTAACTGGGACCCCCCTTATTTATTTATCAGATTTTTATATCGCCCTCCCATACGGCTCAGGGTGGTTTACACACAACATTGTGGGGTAATACATGGAATGACCTAAGCATAGAACATGGTCAAAAATAACATCAACAACAAATCGACATGTCAATGAATTTGATCAACAATAATATAACAGGAACAACAATCAGATAAAGCCCCATAATGGTCTGACTGGTGTAGGCCATGGAGGATGTGTCTGAGGGGGGGACCTGTAGATGTTATTGGATTGGTCAGTCTCAGGGGAATGCTTCATAAAAGAGCTCCCTTTTGCAGGCCCAGCGGAAATGTGGAAGTTCAGGCAGGGCCCTGATCTCTTCAGGGAGCTCGTTCCATCAGATGGGGCCAGGACAGAAAAAGCTCTGGCCTTTGTTGAGGACTGGCGTACTTCTTTGGGGCCAGGAATCACTAGCCAGTTGGCGGTGGTGGAGCGTAATGCGCTTCTGGGGGTATAGGCAGAAAGATGGTCTCTTGGGTACACTGGGCCCAGATGGCATATGGCCGTGAAGGTAAGGACCAAAACCTTAAGCCTGATCCAGAGTTTGACTGGGAGCCATCTGAGTTGTTGAAGTATAGGCTTCCAAGATCTAAAGAGATTGGGCTAGCCTTATACTCAGGGTTTTTTGGCTGTTATGTCACAGCTGACTTATGGTGGGGTTTTCAAGGCAAGAGACTACAGAGGTGCTTTTTTCACTGCCTGTATCTGAAAAGCAACCCCGGACATCCATGATGGTCTCCCATCCAAATACTAGCCAAGGTAGACCCTGCTTACCTTCAGAGGTTTGATGAGATTGGGCTAGCCTGGGCTATCTAGGTTAGGGCAGGCAAGTTATGGAGTCCCCAAAATGGACAGAAACCAAAAATAACCAGTTGGTTATTTTCACTGAAGCATTCAGAATAGTTTATTACTGGTTGATTACTTTTATTCCTTGGGTTGCTTCACTTGTTTAACATGTAGTCTTTTTCTTGCTGTTTTAAACAAAATTTGTTTGATATTGGATACAGTCTTGTGATCTTTTATGTTGACAAATGAGTATAAATATTTTAAATAAAGAAAATGAATAGTCTGAGTCTCTCTATACGAACTTCCTGTTATTACTGAAAGAAATCAAAGATATCTGAACCTGTCCAGTCAATTAACCTTTTCCAGGTATCCCTTAATTGGGATGTGAAGTAGGTAATGGAGGGGGTTCTGTGGTGATGCCCCTGCTTTAGGATTCTCTCCCCAGGGAGATTTGCCTGGAAATGTCTTTACCTTCTTTTAGATGTCAAATCAAGTCCACAGTTTACACCTGGCTTTTAATATTAACTCATATTTTCATTGCACTGCATTGCTATATGTTTAGTTTTTGTTCTCTATATGTTTAGTTTTTGAAATGTATATATTATAAGAGAAAAGTTAAAATAAACTTGTTCTCTGGCCTACAGTGACATAGCCGAGACTGCCAGGTTTAATCTGGCCACCATCCTGATGAAGAAAAATATGACCCCAGCATGTTGGAATACTCTGCTAGCTGAGATCTGGGCCCTGAGGAACTTACCACAGTTCTACAGGGCCCATAAAACTGAGCTGTTCTGCTGGGCCTACAACTGTCAGTAGGTGCCGTCCATTGTTGGCCTCCTGGTCTACCCCACTCCCCACTCCCTTGTGATCTATCTATCCATAGACTACTGGACTGTGTTTTTAAATTGGGATTCTTCTGGTTTTTAAATACTGTACTGATATTTGGGTTTTTTACTGTTGTTATTCATTCAGAGCCCACTGAAAAGTGGGATGAACGACCTATAAAAGGAATTTAAACATTTCAGCATTCACGGTCAAAGCAGTTTAGAGAGCCAGTTTGGTGTAGCAGTTAGGAGTGTGGACTTCTAATCTGGCATGCTGGGTTCGATTCTGCACTCCCCCACATGCAGCCAGCTGGGTGACTTTGGGCTTGCCATGGCACTGATAAAGCTGTTCTGACCGAGCAGTAATCTCAGAGCTCTCTCAGTCTCACCCACCTCACAGGGTGTCTGTTGTGGGGAGAGGAATGGGAAGGCGACTGTAAGCCGCTTTGAGCCTCCTTCGGGTAGGGGAAAGCGGCATATAAGAACCAAGTCTTCTTCTTCAGTTTTCTCAGTGCTATGGCGAGCCCAAGGTCACCCAGCTGATTGCATGGGGGAGTGCAGATTCAAACCCGGCTCGCCAGATTAGAAGTCCGCACTCCTAACCACTACACAGGCTGATACAGAACAAGCAGCACCCAAAGCTGTGGCTTGTCTTACATAAGTATTTTATACTGTATGTATAAGGTTCCCTCCCCAAACAATCTGTCTTTAACAATTCAAAAATAAAAAATATCATAAAGTAGAACTTTTCTTCTTTTGAATTTCTTCAATGAAACCATTCTCTTGGTGCCTAATTTATAGATAGGTATAAATGTTCTCATTTCTCAGTCACTTATGGACTGGATTGAAATTAGCTGATAGAGGTTCTGGTTCAGATTTTTCCAATGTGATGCCTAAACAGGGCCCCTGCCAAGCTTTGCAAAAAGTGGATAAGGTTGTTATGAGGCAGGGCTTGTTACTGGCTGTAATAATTCAAATGAAGCATGTTTCCGTGGCTGCAATGTCAGCTATAGCCATTGCAACCTCAGGAACACTGGAACACCTTGGCTTTCCTTTGTGTGTAGCTTCATTCCCTGTTCATGCCTCTCCAAATGTTGCGGTGAGCTTTATTTTCAATATAGAGAGGGAGCTTTGTTCCAAGAATCCAAGGAGCTGGATCATTCCATGATGGAAGACAAGTGTTCAAGAGCAGAAGACCACTTACTCCAGGTTTGCTGTCTTCCCAGCTGCTGGACTATGCTTTCAAACAAACACTAACCTTGACAGACCAAAGGCTGGGCTCTGAATAAGTCAGCTTCATTTGTTCTGTCTGGAAACCATGCAATTCTTTTGCAAAACAAGAAGGAAACTATTGTGCTTGGCTCCACCTCCTGTGGAAGCCATTTTGGGGAGGCACCTACCACCACCTCTCAAAATTCTAAAGGTGACCGCAGGCTCAAAAGGTTGCAGGACCATTTTAGTTATCTATGTCTTTTATTTATTTATTTGCTCCAATGTTTGCCAGCATTTGGATTATGGTATGTGAACAATGGAAAATGATGCGCTTCTATGGCAGATTTTATGCCTTGTTTCTATTATGAATTTTATGCTGTGTTTTATGCTGAGATTATATCATTTCATACTGCAATTAATTTCCCACTTTTATGCTATTGCTTCTTTTTTGTTATTGCCTTTTAATGTTAGCTTTTAGCTGAATACATGGAGTAATAAAACATTTAAATAAATAGACAGTTGGCTACTGTTGAGAGGGCCTTTTCAGACACCTACTCTCTTTTAATGGCTGTTCTGTGCTTTTGTCATCTGTCCTGATATTTATCTGGCTTTAACCACTCTTACTTGCTGTTCTACTGTGAGTGCTGGTTTAGACACAACAAAAGAAACTCTAATTGTTTAAAAATAGATATTATTTGTATACTTTGCTGGGGACTCTTTATAGGTATACATTTTCTAAATAAATTATAATCCCAACACATCTTAATTTCTATGTAAATACCAAATAAAAGTTTAGATGTTAGCTAAAATACCTTTCAGTATGTCTGAAAAAGTGATTTTATTCCAGTATATTGCTGGTTTTAAGATAGGCAGAAGCTCTGCATAAAAGCTACCAATGTTTCGACAGTCAAAAAGCTTGCACGTAATAGCTTGAAGAAAAGTCTAGACGTCAACCAACTGAAAGACTGCTATGCCTGTGACCCAGGAAGCTGGTCATGGGAAACACTCTCCTGGAAGGTAGCCTCCCTTGGGACAAGTTACTCAACCATAGGTCCCTACTGCAGCACTTTGGGGGAACTTTTGGTTGACTAAGCTTCCCCATACCTTTGAGCCAAAGGCCAATATGTATATTGTTTAAATCCTGTGAAGAAGAATAGATCATAGTGAAGGATTAGGCCATCAGCAAATATTAAGTTGGAAAAACAACCACTGATGAAAATGCCACTTTGAAACGTTTTAAATCTGGAGGCCATTTTGGTTGTTTTATGACGATTAAAAGAAGAGATAAGACTTCTATTTGTATTTATTGTTTAACTATGCTGGGTCAGCATGAGATCCCACCAGCACCCAGTCTGGACAACTTGGTGACTGGTGTCTTGTAAGCAGTGGGAGAGTAAACCGGAAGTATGTAGAGTTGTTTACCGCACAACTCACAATACCTAATATAGTCCTATTATTTTGGTCTGGAAGGTTGACATTTTCATCCATTTCCATGGAGGTCAACAAGGTGACACAATTTGATACTTGTCCAATGCCCAAGGCTGAGATCCTGATTGATCAACTTGTGTGGCAACCTAACTCCTGTGAACCCTTCCCAGAGTTAACAAAAAGCTACTGGAAGGTGCCCATACAGCCAGAAGACAGGAGTAATCACTCCCCAAGGATTCTTCTCATTTCAAATGATGCCCTTTAGGATTCGCAGAGCAGCAGCAACCTTACAATAGTTTGGAGGCCACGTCTGTCCAGGACTACCTAGACCACATCATGATCTTCAGCCCCCAACCAGCTATTCTGCTTGCAGTACCGCCAAATGCATCATGTGGATGATGAATGCAACAAACTCCATCATCCTATGGAGTTGATTGCCATTGATGGCTAACTCCATCAAAACTTGGATTGGTTTTCAGGATCTGAAGTATTTTGGGTTCCTGCTAGGCAAGAGGCAGGTCAAACATTTACCTGATGCAGAAAGGAGTTTAAATTTTGTAAATAAATAATAAACTTGAAAACTTGCACACTGATATGTGTCACTGGGTTGGTCTTTTTTAAAGTATTAAGTAGATGGCATTTTGGGCTTTGTGGATCAACCTTTCAAGTCAGTTGCTATTTTGGACCCACATATTCGAACGACTGCCTCTGCCTTCTAAACCTGTGAACCAACTCTGGTTATCCAGCCAGTTTCTCCTCTGGGGACACCCCATTCTGGGACTAGAATGAGCTACTGAGAGAAATGAAATGGTCTCCTCATTATCTGTTTTCTGAAGGGTTTGAACAGTGGTTCTTTTTGCTGGAAGAACTTCTTTGTCAGAGTCCTGTTCTCCACGTCTATTCTACTGTGTCTGACAGAAAGAGTTTGACACCGGAAAGCTTACATCCTGATGCTACTTATACTATCTACTATATAGATTATGTACATGTTTTAGTTATACATCCAATTTTAAAGTTTGTGTTGTGTGTACATGGCAAACCATCCTGAGCTCACAAAAAGGCAGTCAAGAAATATTTCCATATATAAATAAGATGCGCATTTACCTGAGCAAAGAGTAGACTAGATTTTCAGGTAACAATGCTGTACAAAATAATCAATTCTTCATGGAGAAATACACATGGGCAACAGACTCCTTCAGCCCCCCCCCCCAATTTAGTTTTGAATATGACATTTGGGACAGCTGTTGACAGTCATAGAAAAAAGTGCTGCACACATGCAATTCCGTGAAAGAGAACTCTTAAAGTAAACTCATCAGTATTCTCAAAAGAACTTAAAGAATTAATACAAGTTAATGTTCTTATATAATATTCTGTATCAACAATACCATAGTTAGTTTTGGGTTGTTTTTCTTTTTCAGGTTGAACTGGTTATTGCTGCCTTATGTGACTGATTTTATCAGCTGTTCCTATTTCTTTATTCAGCCTAGTAGTTGTTCATTAGACTGATTTTATCTGTGTTGGTTTCTATGGTCTTATTGTTATACGTATTTTTTTTATAAACCGCTTTGGATATGCTTAGTAGAAAAGTGGCATAAATTATTTTAAATAAATCATTCAAGAGGCTCCCTATGTGCATTTTGAATATTTATGAAGACACTTACTCATCCTGTTCTCCAAGACAAATGTTATTTTAAGGGATGACATTTACATTGGATACAAAATCAACATGCATAAAAGCAACAAGACAGACTGCAAATTAACAATGATAATACATAGAATATTGAATTCAGCTGTTAATCTCTCTCCCCTTTCTATGAAAAGAACACTATTAACCAGGCTGATTTTGGGTGTACCTATTTTACTTGCAAGCTTTGTTTCAAGCAAACATTACAAAACATGCTTTGTAAATGTAATTCATACTTATGAAACAGTATCAAAGGGATTTTCGTTCTCTCCTATGGTCGTCTTTGGGTAATGCTTTTAAACTTCACAACTCTGAAAGGATAGTAACTCCATTGGAAGTATGCAATCGGTTTAATGAGTTTCAAAGATATAACTGATAACTAGTAAGTTGGCTTTGAGCTAGCTACCGGTACTTTCACTGAACATACTTGCCTTTCTAAAACTCAAAAAATTGGCTCACAATGTGTTAATGTGTGTCAATATTTAAACACAAGAGAAAGCATCTCAACTGTACTGATATAAAAGCCTCTCTCTGATCTGAGTCAGTTCACAACTGGGAATGCTGGACAACAACTACACAATAAGGAAATACTGACTAAATTTCTTCGCCAATAGCCTAACTGCAAACTGCTCCTGCTTGTTTGTGTAGACATCACAACAAAAGGAGAAATGTGAGGTGGGGGTGGAAATAGCCATGCTAGGAGCCACTGAAGCCTAAGTGTCTACTGTTTCTTCTAACTCTGCTGATCTGACAGGCAGTAAAACATCTCCCATTTTCCCAGGGAAAATTCTCTGGGAAATTTCATTCTTTCATTCATCCCAAATAAAGCAGGTACTGGGTGGAAAGGCAGGATGGACAGACAAATGGATGGAGGCACAAAAACAAGGTATCATAAAAAGAAGATGGCACAGGTACAGAGGATCTCACAGAGTGACTAAGAAACCAGAAGGTCCTCACATGGGGGAGAAAAGGTGATGAAGCTCCCATACTATGAAGAGAGGGAGAGATTCTTCATATGGGACATCAAAGTTAGATATTAGGGAGGAGGTGCTGAAAGTCTGAATGAATTTAGGAAATAGAAGAGGCAGCATAAGTATGGAAAGAGGGGGGAATAAGGCGCTGGAAAAGTAACAGACTTCTGTGGCAACTTAAAGCTCCAATCCTATACATACTTGCAGAAAAATAAACACAGGATGACTTACTTTCGAGCAGACATACCTATCAGATTGTATTGGGAGAGACTGACATTGCAATTTACACTATGCATATATACTTGGGAACAAATCCTATTGACATCAGTGGGACTCACATCAGAGTAAAGGGCACACTTGCTTGGGAACACTCTCAATCCAGTACTTAGTTCCAGGTACATAAGGAAAAGTGTTGCCCCAGTGCATATTTAGTACCATACGATCTTTGGCCAGCATTGTATGAATGAAAATAGGCAGGCACCACAGCAGAGACACCTGTTTTTGTTTACAACAGACTAACTCATCTGGGAATAGTTCCTGAGGAAGAAGACAGTGGAGAGAAGGCGATTTCCTCATCAACTGTGTGTGGGAGGAGATCCTTAACAATTAAGGCACACACCCCCAACAGTGGAGAAAGAGGTCAAGGAAGTGGATGGTGTTTGTGGGGGAGAAAGACAATCCCCTAGATAAGGAGACAAAAACCAATGTGGCAGAGAAGATTATTTGAGGGGGCTGAAAGGAGTCACAGCAATTAGGGTCTTGGGAAACTCTGGAAGTTAAGGGAGAGTTCACCCAGGAGTTACATGGCTTCCCCCAAAAGTTTGGATGGCTGCTGACATCACTGGTGCCCACTTCCCTTGCTGATCTATAGGGCCAGCTCTTCAGAATGGAAACGGCAAATGATGGATCAACAGATTGGTTGACTCCCTCATCTTACTTCCATGCCCTCTTCTCCGAAGGGACACGGCACAGCTGCTGGGGCTCCTCAAAGCCTGATAAACACCCCATAGGTCCTTCCTTGGCCCTATGCTGAAAAAGGGCTGCGTTAGAGTCTGGGAGGCTCAGGTTCAAAACCCGCGCTCTATCCCACGTTCTCTCGCGTCCCAACCGCCCTCGCAGGGTTGTTGTCAGGATTAGAAGGCACCAGGAGGAGAGGCAGGAAAAGACTGGAGGGGAAAGGAGAGTCAAGAAATAAGGCAGCCTGCATGGGGGGGGGGGGGGAGAGATGCAAGTTGTCAGGCAGAGTCCACAGGGCGGCTGATGCTGCCGGAAGAGGGGCGTGCGAGGGAAGGGGCGCTCTTTCAAGGGGTGCGGGGGAGGAGGAAGGCCTCCCGCCCCGACGGAAGAACCGACCTCAGAGCCGCAGACGAGAAGGAAAAGACCCCCCCCCCAAAAAAAAACACAGCCCCCCTCCCCGTCATCATCACCCTCTCACGAAACTAGACGCCACACTCACCTCAGCCTGGAGCCGAGCCCAGCCGGGGGGTGGGGGGTCCCCTCTCCTCGGTCTCCCCCTCCGCGCCGGGCCGATCCTGAGGAGACGCCGTCGGGGGCCCGGCGAAGAGGGCGCGTGGGCACCGGCGCGCGCCCGCCCGCCACAACCTGAAGATTCCACCCGCGCGCGTCCGCGCTCTCCCTCCTCACAGCGTTTGACAGAAAAGGGGAGGGGCGCGCGCGCTGACCGCTCGCGCTCTCTCCCTCCGCTGACGGAGCCCCCACCCCTCCCCCCCGGCGAGCGCGCGCCCCCGCCCGCCCAAGTGACCGTTGGCTCTCGCTCTCTCTTCCTTCTTCTTCTTCTTCTTTCCTCCCCCCCTCCTCCTTCCGTCTATCTCGTGCCTACCTTCCTTCCTTCCTTCCTCCACCCCGAAAAACAAACAAATAAACAAAAAGACAACAGGAAGGGAAGTGGCGTGACCCCGGATGTGGACTGGCCCTTTCAGACGGGAAGGAGACCGACTGACAGACGGGCGAAGAGAGAAACCCTAAACAAGACGGAGGGAATTCCTTAATGCGCACGCGCCGGTCCCGGCGGTTGGGGGGGAAACGAGGGTTCAGTTGACGCAGGCGCACAACCTTAGGTAGGGACCGATTCAAGCGGCTAGCCGTGTCGGTCTGTAGTAGCGCAATACAATTGGAGCCCGGTGGCACTTTGAAGACCGACAAAGATTGATTCAAGGCGTGGGCTTTTGTCTGCATGCGCCCTTCCTCAGACACAGGCACACAACCTTGTTAGATCAGAGGAATGCTATGGACTTTGTTTGCGTTGGTTTGAGCATGCTGTTCTTATTGGCAAGTTGGCAAAATGCAGTATGGATCCTATTACTGTTAGGTGGATCCAGAACTGGTTGACAGACTGCACCCCAAGGGTGCTTGTAAATTGTTCGTCATCTTGGAGAGGAGTGGGGAGTGGAGTGCCTCCGGGATCTGTCCTGGGCCCTGTGTTGTTCAACATATATTCATCAATGATTTGGATCACGGAATAAAGGCGGGGCTTATTAAATTTGAAGATGATACTAAACTGGGAGGGGTAGCAAACACAGCAGAATACAGAATCAGGATACAGGATGATTTTGACAGGCTGGAAAACTGGACTGAAATGAATTTCAACAGTGAGAAATGTAAAGTTCTTTATTTCGGCAGGAAAAATCATATGCATCACTATAGGATGGGTGAGACTTGTCTTGGAAGTAGTACATGTGAAAAGGATCTGGGGGTCTTAATAGACCAGACACTGAAAATGAGTCAGCAGTGTGACACAGCTAAAAAGACAAATGGGATTTTGGCCCGTATTAAAGTATAGTGTCCAGATCATGCGAAGTAATGTTACTTTACTCCGTTCTGGTAAGACCTGACTTGGAGTACTGTGTTCACTTTTGGGCGCCACAACTGAAGAAAGATATAGAGAAACGAGCATGTCCAGAGGATGGCTACAAAAAATGGTGAGGAGTTTGGAGACAAAGTTATTTATTTATTATGTATCAGGAAAGGTTGAGGGAACTTTTTCTGTTTAGCCTGGAGAGAAGATGACTAAAAGGTGATATGAGAACCATCTTCAAATACTTGAAGGGCTGTCATAGAGAAGATGGAGCAGAATTAGTTTCTTTGTCCCAGAGGGTTGGACCAGAACCAGTGGGTTTAAATTAATTCAAAAGAATTTTTGGCTAAATATCCGGCAGAAGTTCCTGACAATTAGAGCAGCTCCTCGGTAGAACAGGGCTTTTTGGAAAATTATGAGTTCTTTTCTTTTTTTTAAAAGTTTTTAAGCAGTTTTTAAGCATCTGACAGAAATGCTGATTTTATGAGGCAGATTTAGGCAGATTGTGAGTGGGTAGGCAGGATGGGATGTGCCAGTGTTTGTCTCTTGGGGTCTTTTCTTTCATACCCAGGGGATTGATAATTGCCACTGTGGGATGAATTTCCTCCAAGTCAGGTGAATTGGAGGTGAATTTCCTCCAAGTCAGGCTGGATTCTGGAGGTTTTTGGTGGAGGGATCATTTGGGCATGAAATCGTGAGTTCCTGGACTGTGCAGGGAATTGGACTAGATGAAGTCCCTCCCAACTGTGATTCTATGATTCTACTAAATATATTCCAAATATATAGTAAATAAATTTTATAGTAAATATTTGCAGTATGGACATTGGGCGATGTTACCAGCAGTTGCTAATTGAGTGGGCTGGGTTAATAACTACGGGACCTCCCATAGAAAAGTTGTTAATTTGAAAAAAACCCATTAGGAATTAAGCAAAAATGTAAGATTCTTGGGGTGATTTTGATTAGTGAACATGAGGTTGGTCTATATTTTAGGATGTTTCTGTCCTTCCTCTCACTCTTACCCAAAAGTTGTTCTTTGAACTGCTGATCATTAAGTAACCTTATCTCAGTCAAGGGTCTGTTCCATCCTTATCTCCCTTGAAAAATGTGTCAAGGGAATATTTTCCTTTTCTCCCTAAAAGGAATGCAGAGTGTACTATGAAATGGGTGAGTGTGTAAAGACATATTATGTCTGAGAACAGAATTGGTGAACTTTCTTTTGGAATTCTAGACCCTGGCCATATGTTTTATCCTATAGTTATTCTATAAATGAAGAGCTTTGAATGTTATTCAGTATGCTTGCATGTTTTGTTCTAGCATTCTTATTAAACCTGTCTGCCTTGTTAGATAAAAGCGTGCTCCTAGATAGACTGGAATTGAGGAGGCTGTATTAGAACTTGCTCAGTTCCCCTAATAGAAGTCCTGAGGGGAAATGCTTAAAAAATATAATGATAGCAATCCTGGGCTTCTCCTGAGTTGGTGAAAGGCAGAATTTTATCAGGAAGGCGTTTCCCCATCAGTGCAGACCTATATTGAAGAAGGGCTGACCTGTTGGGTACTGGCCTGCCACACTTGCTAAAAGAAATGAAATCCTGCTGGTGTGGGATGGGAGTGATAATCCGAGTTTAGGTACAGGAGGGAATTCTGCCTTAACAGTATTTTAAAATAGATTCTTGTTTTCCTTGGAACAGGAGGAATGTATGGTTGCAATCCTATGCAAGTTCCATCAGGTCCCAGCGAACATAGTGGACTCACTTCCAAATTATTGCTATGCATTAGCGGAGGCTATGAGTGTGCATGCTCAAAGTAACACCTTTTCTTAGTTAATGTTACTTCCTTACAAGTAAGTGCATTTGGAAGTGGGTTGTAAGACAAGTTCCAGATAAATTATTCTTGGGAGAGGCCCTGTATTTTTTAACAGCTGGGTGACAGCCAGAAATCAGTACCTGCTGATTTCTCTTTCACCACAGTCTCCATGCTAGGGCAAGCTGCACCTGTTGAATTGAAATTAAGTACACATAATTGCGGTGGGGAAGAAAGCTGATGATCACAGTCAACAAAATATACCACTCCTTTAACTGAGGCTCAATGGAAAATTATTTATCCATCAATGTTATTTACATCCATGCCAGGAAAACCTTCATCTAGACAGGAACCCTTTGTTAAAAGGCAAGATTCCCCCCTCTCCAGGTTGCTGGCAGCTCTGTTTAGATGGGTCTCTGCTGTCCAGAGAAGATGCTAACTGAAGGGCACTCTCGGTCAGTTTTGATAACAGGAATGTGTCATAGAGTGATGACTCACCATGGGTCACTGGCACTGCCTGTTGTTATTCCCTTGGATTTTTTTTTTTTGGATGGGGCCATGTTGGGAGAGGCAATGAAGCAAGCATCTGTTATGACTCACCATCCGATGCTATCAGATGGAATGGATGGAATAGCTGGGGGTTACTCATGTGTACCAAATGTGAAGGTGTAATCTTAGGAAATTACCAAAGAGGACTAGACTGCATTTCTTCTTCCCAATGGGGACCCAAAGCCGCTTAAACTATTCTCCTCCCTCCTATTCTTACAACAGCCCGGTGACTGAGGTTTGGCTGAGAGTGTGTGATTGGGCTGAGGTCACCCAGAAAGCTTCCCTGGCAGAGCGGGGATTCGAACCTTGCTGGTCCTAGTCTGACGTTCTTTGAGGCAAGAATCCACAGTGACTCACCATCTGATGCTGTCAGATTTATGGTTACTCAGGTGTTATGAATGAGAACATGTAATCTTGGAAAATTACAGAAGAGGACCAAGGGAATAGAGAAGTGTTGATAGAGCCTGGTAGGGCTCGGTTCCTTCCTTTCCTGGAAGTCTAAGACCAACATAGTAGCCTTCATGTGCATGAACTCTACTTGTTCTTCCTGTATCCAAAGAAGTATGCATGTTTGCAAAAGCTTACATCCAGAATTTCACTTTGTTGGTTTTAAAGGTGCTTCTGGCCTTAAACTTTGTTCTGTTGCTTCAGACTGACTCAGGTGCCCGCCTGAAATTATTTGGCATGGTGACCAATGCAGCACTGGCCCAGGGTATTTTGCTGCCCTTTGCAAACTATGACAATCGCCCCCTCCTAGTTCAACATTCCATTTTCTACTGTAGCTAACAGGATGATTTTGAGAAACTAAGAAACGTCGCATGTGTGAGCCACAAGCAAGTGGCATTCCGACATGCCCAGCCTTTGGATATGGAGGTTACATTCCGGCCTTTGATCACCCTCTCCTTCTCCATTACTCCCTCTCACCCCCCCCCCCCAAGATTCTAAGAAACTCACTCTAGTAATCACTAGGACACGTTTTACTTTATCAATACATGTACACAGCAAAGAAAAAAAATCAGCAAATGTATGAATGAAAGAGACAGTTTCCAGGGTCAGATCCTGGTTTCCAAAATACAAAAGAGAGAAATGGAAAGGACCATTAGGGAAGACTGGCCTGTGACCCACTTTCAGATTCTACGAGGCCCACGATTGGGTCCCTACCCACTGGTTGAGAAACATTGGCCTAGTAGTGGTCAATGTGCTGTATTAGGCTCATAAAGACCAGTCACTTTTAGCAGGGTGGTTGTGAGGGTAGAATGAGGGAGTATGTTGTGAGCTGCCTTTTACTATTTGCAAGAAGGGCAAGATAAAATGTGCCACATTGTTAACAAAACACATAACTAGTACTTGAACCACCTCCTGCACTATCTAGTCCATCAAGACCCTGTTCCCTGTGGGCTCGCCTGCAAAAATGAGGTGACAGTCACTGGTAGGGCACCTTGCCTTAGGAATCCCCTTCTCCCTCGAGGTTCACCTGGTATCTAATCTATTGGCTGTTAGGGGTGAGACTAAAACATTTCTCTTTTCTCAGACTTTTAGCTGTTTTTCACAGTCTGGCTCTTGCCTGAGCATTTCATGGCTTGTTGATACTGATTATATTTCTTGCTTTTTCTTTTATGATTGTGTGTTTTTGTTTTTGCCTTGTGAACGACTTTGGGCTGGTCTGTGGAGAGGTGAGCATGGAGATATTGCGAAGAAAACATGGAATAAAGCGAGCCCAGCAGATTTCTTTTGGAAGCTGCCAGACAGGATGCAAACGTGATGACCTGTTGTTTGTCTCCATCGTTTGGTACCCAGAGGCATAAATAGCGATGAGCTGTTATGCTTGGATGTGTTTACTGCTTTAAAGAAACTCCTCCAAACAACTGGGCATCGCTGCATCTTGTGGCAGTAAAACAAGGGCTGACTTGGTTGGAGGGCAATAACGGATCCTTCAGAGAATATGATGAGGAACTTGCAGGAAAAGTTAAGGAACAATCTTAAGCAGGGCTACTCAGTAGTAAGTCCCATGTGATGCAGTAGGGAAGACTCTCGGACGGTTTACGCACTGGGAACTTCACTGCCCCAGCTCCTGTGCAGGAGCACAAATCAGGGACGGACGACGTGCACCAGGCCAAATGCTCCCCCGTGTGGGTGCAGGAAAAGGTGGGACAACCTGCCACGACTAAAACTTGCAGCCTGGCATGAAACCTCCAGTGCATAAACGATCTCAGGAAAGCATCCTTAGAATTGGGCTAGTGGGGTAGCTGTGTTAAGTCTATCATCCCAAAATAAAACAGAAGTCCTGTGGCACTTTAAAGACTAACACAGGAACCCCCAACATGGTGCCCCCTGCAAGCATGGTGCCCCCAGTTTCCTTGCTGGTGCCCACTGTTTTTAGATAGCGGGAGAGGCTAAGTGGGGCTCTTGCCCAGCAGGGCTTTTGATTGGTCACTGGAGATCTGATTGGCTTTGCAGATTAAAATAACAGTTCTTTTCATGGCAGCTGCTACCACAGTGTAGAGAGTGATAGACCAATGCTGAACAGGGAGGGGAGTGGGTATGTATCTTATTGTCCGCCATCTTGATATTATGTTATTGTTCTAATTTTTTAAATGGGTGATTTAGGGGATTTTATTGTTTTATGGATTTTTGTAAACCGCCGTGAGACATTTGAGAGTGGCGGTATATGAATGAATGAATGAATGAATGAATGAATGAATGAATGAATGAATGAATGAATGAATGAATGAATGAATGAATGAATTGGCTGTGCAGATTACAATCATGTCAACAGAAAATGATCTTATATTGACAATTCTCTGATTTTATTATTTTCTTTCCCTCTGGGACTGTCTCTTGCAAACAACAGAATATTGAACCCCACATCATAGGACAAAATAGGTTAGCTGTGTACCTTCAGCAACCAAGTCATTACATGTATAATATTACTAATTGCAAAAATAATATATTTTTATATGCCACCCTCTCCTGTCTGGCTCAGGGCGGCTCACAACAGTTTAAAACAATCTGTCAAAACATTTCACAATGAATTAATAAATGAACCGATCATTAAAAGCAATTTAAAAACTGTTTCCTCTTACTCTCTATATACCCAGTGTTGAGGGGTTTAGTGGTTTAGATGGCTGGATGGATTCTCAGGTGTTATATTCCTGGCCTCAACCGTATTATAGTAACAAACATGCGTGACCTATGATATATTACCGGCTCCAACATGCAAATGCTGGGTTGTGAAATTCTTGGAGGTTTGGATGTGGAATCTAGATAAGGGAGGGCATGGGGAGGGACTACAATGCCACAATATGGTTATAAAACTTCTCCAACTTGGGAGAAAATATTAACCGTTGTGAGCCTCCTTGTATCTCTAGGAGAACACATTATGGCCAACTCACAAATGCCGCCTCGGGGAATAAATCACCTGCAGTGGCTGGTCTCTCTCTGAAGTCTCTTGGCTTTCCCAGTCCTAACTGACTGCTGCCATCTAGTGATGTATCGGGAAGAATCGTATTTTTTACGAGGGTTATCTTTTTGGAGCGACTAGGTTGCTGAAGTGTGGAGTGGGGACATCACAAGGAATGATGAATGCATAAATATCCTTAGGGTTTCTGTAATGCATTTCAAGAGCCTGACGTGTTTTGCATGCATTTTTTTTCTGTAACGGAGGCCAATATCGCCTTCAGCACCTGGTTGCTGGTCCATTGCAGAAGACCTGTACTTAAGCATCTCTCCATCCAAGCATTGCACCACACTGAACACATGAGGCTCTACAGTGAACAATTCATGTTGTGTTTGTATGATTTTTATTCAATGATATCTTGATTTTGTTATTGCTATGATTTACTATATATTTATTTTCCACCCTATCACATGCAACTCAGGGTGGGTTACAATACAGTACAATCACATCAAGATAAAATATTGCAATAATATATATATTATAAACACAATTAAGACTAAAATCAGAATTCAGTCATCTATTTCATAGTTCTTCTCGTGCTGGCCAAGACAGAGAGAGGGGCTTGGAAGATATGATAACCATCTTCAAGGCTGTCGTATAGAACAGGGGTAGTCAACTTGTGGTCTTCCAGATGTTCATGGACTATAATTCCCATGAGCCCCTGCCAGCAAACACTGGCAGTGGCTCATGGGAATTGTAGTCTATGGACATCTGGAGGACCACAGGTTGACTACCCCTGGTATAGAGGATGGAGCAGAGTTGTTTTCTGTTGCCCCAGAGGACTGAACCAGAACCAATGGATTGAAATTAATTCAAAAGAATTTGTGGCTAAATATCCGGAAGAAGTTTCTGACAGTGTGGTTTCTCAGTGGAACAGGTTTCCTTGGGAGGTGGTGAGTTCTTCTTTGGAAGTTTGTAAGCAGAGGCTAGATAGCCATCTGACAGGCTGATTCTGTAAACATAGGTAAATTGTGAGTGGGTGGGCAGGAAGGGTTGTGTCAATGCTTGTCTCTGTGGCTCTTTCTTGCATACTCAGGGAAAAGTTGATTGTCATTTTGGGGTCAGGAGGTGAATTTCTTCCAGACTGGCCAAGGATTCTGGTTTGGATGGGGGGGGGGGGCGCTCATCATCTGGACATGGAATTGGGCTCACTATGAGTGGGCAGGTAGTTGTGAGTTTCCTGTGTTGTGCAGGGGGTTGGACTAGATGACCCCTTCCAACTATGATTCTATGACACTGGGGGCTTTGGTGGGGAAGCCAGCATAATTCAGATGCTGATTTTGGCCTCAGTCATAGCCAGCACACATCATTCTCCTCTCCCCCATTTTGCCTTCCCACTTCCCACCCCCCACCTTCACTCCAACTCTATGAGGCTGAGTTGGCCCAGTGGAGATCTGAACCTGGCTGTCCTAGATCAGAGTCTGACACCCTCACCACCACAACCATGCTCGTTCTAAACCTCGGAGGTATATGAATCTGAGAAATAAAATCAATAAATAGAGAAGGCTAGCATTGGGGACCCCCAGATTCAAATCCTCTCTACATGGGTAGCATAATGCAGTTCCAATGTGCTTTTGCAGCTGGATTTTTGCCCCAAACCTGGGGCCCATTCTGCACCCATTGGACAATTCACTTTCAGCGTGCTTTTGCGGCTGGCTTTTCCTGCGCAAAGCAGGAAAGCGCGCTGAAAGTGCAACCTGTGCGGAATGCCTGCAGAGGAAGATCCGCTAATAGAGCGCACTGAAAGTCCATTAGCCATTGGGAGCGGAATGGTGGCTGGCGGAGGGTGGTGGGGAGAACCATCAGAAGGAGCCTGCCAAGGGCTTCACCCCTGCCCGGGCACAGGAGGCAAAGGTAAGCTGACCAGATTTTAACATTGCTAAAGCAGGGCACCATTGACTGTGTGTGCGTGCGTGTTCTTGATTAAAATTTTAATCATATTTTTTTCATAGAACGCAAGAATAGTATTGTAATATACATTTTTTAAAATTTCAACATAGGTACAATTTACCAGGTGCCCCCAGACGTCCCTCCAAAAGTGGGACAATCGGGTCCCCTTAGGCAAGGGGCCGACTGGGGCGCTGGCGGCGGCTGCACGGGCGGGCGCGTGGGCGTCTCTCCCCGAGGCTCGCGGCCGGTGCGGGGCCCGGCGATGCGGGCGCGCGGAGCGCTCATGCGCCCTGGGAGCGCCGTGACAGGGCCGTGTCCCCTCCCTCTCCTCCCGGCTCTGCAGTCACTTCCTGCAGCTGGTCCCATCTGTGTCCGGTCGCGCTGCTCTCCCTCTCCTCTTGGCCGGAGCCGAGCGCAACGGGGCGAGGCGGCCGAGGCGCATGGCTGGTTGGATCCGGGCACAGCCAGGCGGACCCGGGCAGCCGCCGCCGGAGACTCCGTCCTGCAGCGCTCGGGAAGCCGGTAGGTGCCGGGGCGGCCGCCCGCTCTCTCTCTCTCTCTCTCTCTCTCCGGCTCGCTCGGGCGAATCCAGCCGGCGAGCCCGCCTCGGGTCCCGCGCACTGCCCGGCGAGCAAGCCGGCTTCAGGGCGCGCTGCCTTCCCCCGGCCAGGCGGCCTCGGAGCGGCTTTCCTTTGCTAAGCGCCCGGTTATCCCTCGCCGCCGTTATGTAAGGCTTCGGAGGGAGCCGCGTTTCTCCTTGCCACGGAATGGGCAGGCTCGCTCGGCGGAGACCCACGCGGAAATGCGCCTGCAAAGCTCCCGACAGGAGCCGGAGAGTGATCGGAAGGGTGCACTGCTCCTGCATGCGGAGGTTCCGTCTTGAGTTGTCATAGCTAAAAGCCAGGCGCGGGTTGTCCGCCATAAATCTGGGTGTTTGTGTGTCTTATCCTAATACAGGGTAGTCAAACTGCGGTCCTCCAGATGTCCAGCGTTTGCCTGCAGGGGCTCATGGGAATTGTAGTCCATGGACATCTGGAGGGCCGCCGTTTGACTACCCCTGTCCTAATAAAATCAGAGTCCAGTGGCACCCTAAAGACCAACAAAGATTGATTCAAAGCGTGAGCTTTCCAGTGCTGCTGGACTCTGATTTTATTGTGCTACTTCAGGCCAACACGGCTACCCATTTAAATACATCCTGTCCTATTCACCATCATGCATGACTCCCGGTGGTGACTGAGCTTCTTTTGCTGCTCTAAGTGTAGTCCTAAGAACGGTTCCTACCGAATAAAATGGTCTTTGCTTTCAAGTGCACCTGCCTTGGACGGGGAAGCCTCAGCTGTCAGGCATCTAGAGATATGTCTTCAGCAGCTGGCTCACAGATGTCGAACTTCTCCCCCCCCCCCCCGGGGTTGCTAGGCAGAGGTGGGCTAAGGACAATCGCGTGGCGATGAATTCTGTAAGTCAACAGCTCATTCTTTTTAGAAGTCATTTCGAAGGGCTAAATTATAGTCTTTGCGACCTTCCTGTAACAAAGAGAGAGATTATTTGTATTTCATAGAAATTGAACTGATGATCAAAGACTGAAACCTATTCGAAATCATTTCAGAGAATCCCCGAACTGAAATTTGAACCCAGTTCTCTTGGATTTAAACTCTGTGGTCCCATACCAGGAAGATCTCTTGCGCTTCCAGCTTTAGCCGCGCGCATATTGTTTCCCTATACATTTTGTTGCTGTGTCAGACTTCAGGGAAATGACTTTGTTCTCTTGACGGCTGATCTGCTTGTTTTTTGTTCTGTTTAATCATGGATTTTTTTTGTGCTGTGGCTCAGGGAACTCTTCTTTCTGGACTATGCCATTCTGGTGGTGCCGTTTTGGTGTCTTCTTTCATGTGCGTGAATAGGCTAGTGTTTTTCCTGAATAGACAAGCTTTATATTTTCAGGGTCTTCTCGCATAAGAAACCGTAAGAATGCAGTCAGCCCCTTGGCTGCCGTCTGAAGATCCATAATTTCTTTCAGAGGAAATGACTTTGGGGGACCTCTGGGGGAGGAAGTTCCACATCTGGGAGCCAGCTGCACAAGACCTATGCCCAACACCTGAGGCTTCTTAGGGAGTCACCCAGTGCAGGTGTACTCAGAAGCAAGTACCACTTTATTCGATGGGAACTGCTCCTAGGGAACCGTTCTTAGGATTACAGCGCAGCGAAAGAAGCCCAGTCACTATGGGGAGTCATGGATGATGATGGGGAAAAAAAAAAGGCTGTCAGCATGTGTTTGCTTGCCTTTAGCTGAGGGCAGTGGCTGTTCTCATTAAAGTTGCAAGTGGTTTATGTTTCCATCGAAGCCTCTCGTGTGCCATCTTCCGATCGCTTTACGGGACTTGCGCCTCGCAAGCTGGAATTTTCCAGGTGTGGTCTTGCGCCCCACAAAGGAGGTCAACAAGAGGAGACGGGAATATCTCCCAGGATTTTCTCAGCAAATATAGAGTTGGACTGTGTTTCTTGAACAGAATGAGGGATTTGAGCAAAAGGCTTATATAAATGAGAAAAGGCAGTGGAGTAAAATACACCAGCCTTAATTGTTAACGTCCGGTAATATACAGGCCTCTTTTCTGCATTTCCCCCCTACTCCCTTCTAAAAGATGCTTTCTCACTAAATAATGCAGTTTCAATCCATTCCAGTGGTAGATTGCAAGTGGATTTTGCCATTCGCAGTTTAAAATACAGTCACGAAGTGGAATGGAAGCGTGATATTTTTTTTATGGGTATGAAAGTGCTCTTTTTTGTCATCCATAGATACTTCTCTATATGATCATCTTGCCTATAAAAGTTGGTTCTCACAAGAATATAAGAAAGAGCCCTGCTGGATCTGACCAGTGGCCCATCTAGGCTTGCAACCTCTTCTGCACAGCAGCAGCAAGCCTAGGAGAACGCTGCCTCCTAGCAGGACTAGGTTTGGAAAACAGGCCAGGCCCGCCCTGTTTCCATTGAGTGGTCGATGGTTGGTGCTGGCAGAAGAAGAAGCAGACTTAGGGAGACGCAAAGACCAGGACTCTTCCTTCCTTCCCTTGGTGCCTCCCATTCATATGACCTGATACATTTATTTTGTTTATTTGGCAAGATTTAGACCATGTCTTTCCACCCCCGTACAGGCTGCCAAGGCAACTGGCAAATTTACAGAAACATAATAAAATCATGCTTTAAAAGCGGCAAAAAATCATTAAAACAGTATCAAAATAATTAAAACAGCATAGATCTTTGCTACGGTCCCAGAACAGCGTAGGGGAAATTAATGAACAAGTGGTTAGAAAACAGGACACAGCAAAAAAGCATAAATCTGCTAATAATATAAAATAGCTAGACCATAAAACTGCTAAAAGCATGGATTAGGTTATTACAGATAGGAAATTATTCTGATCAATCACAGCTCTGTGAATCATTAGGTATGAGTCGGTTTATGCCACACTGGAACCTAAGCCAGTTCCTAACATTATACCCGTACCGCTTGTAGCCCACTGAATGAAATTTAGTGTTGTGGCCGCCAGATGCGCCGCAGGGCTCCTGGGTTAGTTATTTATTTATTGGTAGCTCCAGCAAAATCGGACGGTCTGTTAATCCTAGCAGGTCATGGTTTCTGTTTGGCTTGGTGGGTCCCCAGTTTTGTAGGCCTGCTGCAGTGGTGCGCTGAGTAACATGAATCAAGATACTTGAAAAAGGAGCTTTGACTCTTGAATTCTCATATCTCCCCAAGTCTTGTTGCTCTTTAAGGTGCTGCTGGACACACATCTAGCTCTTCAACTGCAGAGCAACTCAGCGACCTTCTGAAGTTATGCAAATCCAATGCAAGGTTATGCAAATGGTTGGGGGCGTGGTTTTAGTGGTGGCTCACGATCGCTGCCTCCAGGCTCCTCAGGGACCGAACCGTGGGTTTCGTGTGGCTTCGGATGGCCCAGGCTAGCCAGATCTCATTGGACCCCGGATATTTGGATGGGAGACCTCTAAGGAAGTCCAGGGTAGCTACACAGAGGCAGGCCACGGCAAACCACCACCGTTCATTTCTTGTCTTGAAAACCCCATCAGGAGTTGCCATGGGACATGATGGCGATTTCCACCAGCAAGTGGACTGTTGTTTTTGACACGATTATCATTTCCCGCTGTGTTCATTATAGACAAATATAACATTTTACGTTTTTGTGTAATTTTTTTAAATAAGGGAAACGAAAGTCCCGTTTGTGATTTGGCAGCCACGAAAGCCTGGTGGTGGCCCCGTTTGCCTCTGTGGTTGGGTCAGCCACTCTGCGCCTGGCTTCATGGAGAGCCCCTGCCAGCCAGAGGACTGAGCTAAACAGATGCTTTGGGCTGATCCTGCGTTGAGCAGGGGGTTGGACTAGATGGCCTGTATGGCCCCTTCCAACTCTATGATTCCAAGATTCTATGATTCTAGACCACTGGCCAGACCCTGCATGAGGCAGCTTCCTGTCTTCAACAGAAGAAGTGGAGCTAGGTGTAGCTATAGGGGTTCTTCCCCTTCTCAGTGGTTCTTGCTAAGTTGTGTGGAACAAGCCAAGCATGATGCAGACTGGGACCCAAGGGAGGAGGCTCTGAACTCTCCTGACCACTAAGAGCAGACACAGAGTGTCGGACGGGATGGTTCGTTGGCCTGATCCAACATGGCTTCTCTTAGGTTCTTAGCAGGTCAATGAGGTCTCTGTAATGTCCATGGCTGACCCTGCTGAGCTCTCAATGCCCGATGAATTTGGACAAGATGGAGTGAATCAGGTTGTTGGCCTAGTGCGGTGTGTGTGTGTGTGTGTGTGGGGGGGTTTGCATAACCTGCAATAAGGAATACCTCTTCCAGCCCCTTTTTCTTTGGAAGTATGTTGGAGACCCCTGATCAGTTGATTTTCTCTGTTTCTGATCCAGACTGGTTCCTTTTCCGCCTTCCGAAGAAGCATGCCCGAAGGTCTCTTGGCCAATGATTCTCCTGCAGCAAGCTGGGCCTCCTCTTCCTCCTCCTCCTCTTCCTCCTCCGGAGAAGCTGCCATCGCTTCCTATGTCAGTGGCCACTAGGCCCGCAGCCAACTTGCCAGCGTCCCCACAGAAACCCCTCGGCCTGGGGTCGTCCTTGCCGCTTGCCCAGGATGAAGAACTGGCGACGGTGGTGGAGCAGGACCCGGTCCTGGAGGAACTGTGCAAACCTTTGTGCTGCAGGCTTTGTAACGTCACCTTGAATTCGGCTCAACAGGCCCAGGCTCATTACCAGGTACGGTGACAGGGGCAGATCTTCGGGGGATCCAGGCTCCTAAAGTAGGAGACCTGCAACCTCTGGCTCTTGAGCCAGATGTGGATCTTGGGAAAATAAATCTTTCCAGTAAGGGTCTATTGGTGGTGCAGGTGGGGTGCTAGAAGGCTCAGTATGTGGAGGGAATGGCAGGCAAGATTTTTTTTAATAGGCTGCTTAGACAAAAGGAAGTGACTGTGGCTCAGTGAAAGAGCCTTTGCTTGGCATGCAGAAGGTCCCAGGTTCAATCCCCAGCATCTCCTGTTATAAGGACCAGGCAGGAGGTGATGGGAAAGACCTCTGCCTTAGACCCTAGAGAGCCAAGGAGAAAAGCTGTGGCTCAGTGGAAGAGCCTCTGCTTGGCATGCAGAAGGTCCCAGGTTCAATTCCTGGCATCTTCCGTTAAAAGGGCCAGATGGTAGGTGGCAGGAGACACCTCTACCTGGGACCCTGGGATGCTGCTGCCAGCCTGCCTGAGTAGACAATATTGGCCTTGGTGGGTTGACCTGAGGGCTTTTCTTCATAAGTGATAGGGTTGCACTGTACAAAATGGTTCGCAGACGTGTTTGGATAGATGATTAGGGTCTGCGGTTATACTGCTCTTGTATAGCTTGCCATAAGTAGGATCCTCTTGTGTAATCTATCTTATTTTGAAGGGATGTCCTGCTTAATGGGTCATGTCAATACTTCTGCTATGGTCCAAGTCTTTTTAGTGGCTCCAGACTTCTAAAATTATAATGCATCGGCTATTGAACATCTCGTTTTGATGTTTGTGCTAACTCCCTATGTGTAGAGTTTTAGTCTTTTAGTCCCTCTGAGAGGTGGGCTATCAATAAAGAAAATGAATGAAAAATTAAGGGGTCAAGGACACATTTCAGAAGTATTTCCTAAAATGAATTGGAAGAAGAGCTCCCCCCACCCTTACCCCATTTATGACTACCCGAAAGCGGTTTGCAATTGCCTTCCCTTCCTCTCCCCACAATAGACACCCTGTGAGATAGGTGGGGCTGAGAGAGCTCTGAGAGAACTGGGACTGGCCAAAGGTCACCCAGCTGGCTGCATGTGGAGGAGTGGGGAATCAAAAGTTTGCCAGGTTAGAGGCCTCCACTGTTAACCACTCCACCAAGCTGGCTTTCAGGTGAAATTCAGTAGCCTATAACTGTATAACTACAGTGTGTACAATTGAAGGAATCTGGGTTTCTTAATCCTTTTCATAAATGCCTCTGATCTAAATGAAGGTCCCCAACGGATATTCTTGATCCAGGATCTTGGGCATTGGCCTTGGGCATCGGCCCTTGCAGTAATGGGTTTAAACTACAAGTACAACGATATAGGCTAGATATTAGGAAAAAATTTTTCACAGTCAGAGTAGTTCAGCAGTGGAATAGGCTGCCTAAGGAGGTGGTGAGCTCCCCCTCACTGGCAGTCTTCAGGCAAAGGCTGGATACACACTTTTCTTGGATGCTTTAGGATGCTTAGGGCTGATCCTGCACTGAGCAGGGGGTTGGACTAGATGGCCTGTATGGCCCCTTCCGACTCTATGATTCTATGAGACAATCCTTCCTCGCAGCCTTGCTCTCCTTGCATTGGTTGATATCGATGGCTTCCTGTGGGCTGTTAACACGAGCTCTCTTTCCAGGGTAAAAACCATGGCAAGAAACTTCGGAACTACCACGCTGCCAATAGCTGTCCTGCGTCTGCCAGAATGAACACCTCAATTGAGCCTGCCACGCATCCGGTGGCTTCCCTTCCTCCCCAGGTGAGTTCTGTGGAGGTGCTGCTTTAATGAGACCAAAAACACACGTCTGGTTCCTCCTCCAGAAAAAGCATAAATAATATTGTTCTTGGGGGTTTAGATCATAACAAGATCTACCTTGCCTGCCTGTTTTTTTTTCCCAAGGAGTTTGGGATAACATACAAGGCTCTTTCTTCATTTTCTTACACAACGACCCTATGAGGTAGGATAGGCTAAGTGAGAATGACTGGACCAAGGTCAAACATTGAATTTCATGGCTATGAGGATCAGTCTGAGATTCTTAAGTAGAAGTCGAAGAGTTGGTTTTTATATCCTGCTTTTCACTGCCTGAAAGAGTTTCAAAGCGGCTTCCAGTTGCCTTCCTTTCTCTCCCCGCAACAGACGTCCTGTGAGGTCAGTGAGGCTGAGAGAGCTCTGAATTGGTTCTCCATTCTTAACTGCTGAGAGAGCCAGTTTGGTGTAGTGGTTAGGAGTGTGGACTTCTAATCTGGCATGCCGGGTTCGATTCTGCGCTCCCCCAAATGCAACCAGCTGGGTGACCTTGGGCTCGCCACGGCACTGATAAAATTGTTCTGACCGAGCAGTGATATTAGGGCTCTCTCAGCCTCACCCACCCCACAGGGTGTCAGTTGCGGGGAGAGGAATGGGAAGGTGACTGTAAGCCGCTTTGAGCCTCCTTCGGGTAGGGAAAAGCGATCATATAAGAACCAACTCTTCTTCTTCTTCTTCTTCTTCTGCTACACGACACTTCTGCGGTCTGATTCACAAAAGTTTATGGTGGGAAAAAAATGTATTTGTTTTATGGTGCTGCTGGAATTCTGTTTAATTCTGCTGCTGTATACAAACATGGTCAGAAGCTAACATAGAGGCATACGTTACAACATTTATATCCCACCTTTCTGCCCAGCCTTGGCCACCGAGATGGCTCTAAATGAGGGCTAGGCCTGGGGGATGTTATGAAGTCAGGATTTTTCAGGTATTTCAAGCAGAGTTTGTCTATCCTCACAAGACCCTGACTCATACTGTGGGTCTTATGGATTTTTTTTTTTAACATAACCTTGTAAGTTCTTGCATGTGGAAACTGAGGTTGCAATTGACATTTATTTAATTATATATTTATATGCCACCCTCTCTTGTGGCTCAGGGCGGTTAACATTGAAAAGCTTCATGATGTGTTATACTATAACATTTTGGCTTGGAAGACAACATTTTTTAATGGTGAGAACGGTATAGAAAACTTACCATACACTAAAGTAGCGATCCCCAACCTGTGGGCTGCGGACCACATGTGGTCCTTCGACTAATTGGAGGTGGGCCCCGAAGGATGCCTTCTCCCCCCACCCCCGGCCCTTTACTTCATCCCCCCCCAGCCCTTTACAACACACTTAATTGTTGTGGCGTGTCTGTATCTTATTTTGAAGGGATGTTTAAACATTACCATAGCGATCAGAGAGTGTTAGGGCAGTGGTTGAGAGTAGAGGAGTAAACTACCCCCCCCCACCGGGCTTCAGTAAAAGGCGTTGAGTGGTCCCCGGTGAGTGGTCCCCGGCGCGGAGTGGTCCCTGGTGATAAAAAGGTTGGGGACCACTGCAATAAAGGATGTCTTGGTATTACTAGTTCGATTTAACATTCAACAACAAATATTTGGTTCAGCTTTGCTGCACGATGGGCTTGTTCTTCTTTTGTGGGTGCAGCTTGATGGCGGAAGAGGCTTTGGACTCTGGTTGGAGGCAGGTCCATTTGCCTCCACTGAAAACCTGGTGGAAGAGCTCCATTTTGCAGGCCCTGCAGATTTGTTTTAGGTCCGGCAGGGCCCTGATGCCGTCTGGGGGCTCATTCCACCAGGTGGAAGCCAGGACAGAGAAAGCTCTGGCTCTGTTCAAGGTCAAGCAAGCCTGTCTTGGGCCAGGGGTCACCAGCTTGTTGATGTTAGCAGAGCGTAGTGCCCTGAGGCAAAATGACAGAAAAGAACCGACAATCCATGCGTGGCCAGTATCTATTTATACAATAAAGCATAAGTAATAAAAAATCTCATCATTGAACATCATTCCCGACTCGAGCAAAACTGGAGATGAGCCTTGGTTCGACACTTTATAAAAATAGCCTTCAGAGACAGCTTTAAATTTGTGTCTCTGAGGGTATTGCAAAGAAGGAAGTACGATTACAGGGATTTTCAACATTTGCTTCTCCAGGAAGAATGTTACAACATCTACAAACTTCCTACTTGACACCCATATGGGCTCAATCATTCTTGGGAAATGTAATTCTTTGGTGATATATTTGTGCAGCATTGCTTGCTGGGAACTTTTTTTTCCTGAAGAATTTCCTCCAGATTATTCTCATCTCACATCAAGATTTAAACAGGAAATAACCAAGACTTTTTTTTACTGCTTATGCTTTGTTGCATAAATATAAATAGATATTCACCATGCACAGATTGTTGGTTCTTTTCTGTTTTTATGCACTCCTGAATTGTTACTACTGAGGAAAATTAAGCAGTTTTTCTAGAAGAAGAAGAAGAGTTGGTTCTTATCTGCTGCTTTTCTCTACCAGAAGGAGTCTCAAAGCGGCTTATAGTCGCCTTCCCTTTCCTCTCCCCACAACAGACACCCTGTGAGGGAGGTGAGGCGGAGAGAGCCCTGAGATTACTGCTCTGTGAGAACTGCTTTATCAGGGCTGTGGCGAGCCCAAGGCCACCCAGCAGGCTGGATATAGCGGAGTGGGGAATCAAACCAGATTAGAAGTCTGCGCTCTGACATTAAACTCTTTAGTTTTTAATTCATATGGTGGTTTCAAATTTTGCTGTCAGCCCCCCTTAGATGACCAGGAAAGGGTGGGGTGCCCCCGGAGTTACCATCAGGGGATTTCTTGGAGGTGGTTAGAACGGGACCCTCACTTCCAATGAGAAAAAGAGCTCTTGACCGCATGTTGGACAGGGGGTGGCGGTGGTGAGAAATGAGAACTCTTGTATTTCCACCTTGCTGTGTTTACATTTAATGTTAATGTTAAGGTTTTTAAGTGGCATTAGAGGTTTACTGGTTTTTATTGTTTTTATTGTGAACCGCCGCGAGTTCAAACGGAGAGTGGCGAAATATAAATTTGAAAATAAATAAAATAAATACATTTTAAAAAAATTATTTGTTAGTTTAGCTGGCTCTTTGGTGGTGGGGGGCAGAAATAAAGGCTGAAGCTGCCCCCCCCCCTGCCACTTGCGGCAGACGTTGCCCCGTGCTGTACCAAGGGCGTGGGAGACTGCAGTGTACCGAAGGTACTGCCTCAGTTTCTCTTGACAGCCTCGTCCTCTCTGTGCAGGGGGCCTCCTCCAAGCCAGGCGGCCGGGTGATCCTGGCGACCGAGAACGACTACTGCAAACTATGCGACGCTTCGTTCAGCTCCCCGGCCGTGGCCCAGGCTCACTACCAAGGGAAGAATCACGCCAAGAGGCTGCGGCTGGCCGAAGCTCAGAACAGTTCGTTCTCGTAGGTATTGTGGAGCTCTCCCCGCGTGCGGGTGGGTGGCAGCGCCGGGCCCCTCGCCAGCTTTTACGACTGTAAAACCCGTCTCCCGCCCCCTCTTCTTTTTGTGTCGTTGCTCGCCGCCGAATGCCGTCCACATCAGGGATGCGTCGGAAGGGAGCAAACGGAGGCCGAGGAAGGAAGGGAGCGAGTACAAGATGATGCAGAACAGAAGGAACGTGTACGCCGTCCAGAGTAACACAGGTAACGCCCACGCCGGTCTCCTAGATACCGTTAATTGGCAGGTGTGGCTCCGTGGGCTTGCGTTGCTTGGTAACCGGTAGGCCGGGCCTCCGGGTCTGGAGACAACAAAAGAGGGGAAGCCAACTCAACCCCAAATATTCCAGTTTTGGCAAGAGCGTCAAGCTACAAATAAATAATTATTCTACAGTGTGCACATAGAAGGCTTGTACATTGGACAGTCTGATAACCAGATCCCTAATGTTTTTAATTTTTTTTTATATGCACAATATATAATAATGATTAGATTTGCTGTTCTCTGTGTTTGGTAGCAGAGATTTCTCCAGGTACGTATCTCAGACAGAAGCTAGCTCCTGGGTTGCAGCGAGCGGAAAGATGTTGCCGAAGGCTGCAGACAATTTCTGAAGGAATTGCAAAGCGAAATGCTGGACGCTCAGTTGAGGGAAAGGCAGTATCTGCCCTCAGGCTTTGACCGTCTAACACAGAGGTAGTCAACCTGTGGTCCTCCAGATGTCCATGGACTACAATTCCCATGAGCCCCTGCCAGCTTTTGCTGGCAGTGGCTCATGGGAATTGTAGTCCATGGACATCTGGAGGACCACAGGTTGACTACCCCTGATCTAACAGACAAATACAGCCAGGCCATGGGCCCAATCTGGAAGGGCAGCGGAGGCTAGCTGATTCACAGGGGAAAGTATGTTTTCGGACGCTGTTTAAAAATTGAAGTCATTAGAGCGGTTTTAATACGGATGAGGCAGGGCATCGGAGCTATAGTGAGAAATGGTTTGAGAAGAAGAAAGGTAAAGAGCAAGACGGGGTGGCGAGACCATTGGAGTCCATTGTTGCTGGACACATCCAGAGGTTTGAGAACCGGAAGGGAGTGCCTCCGCAGAATGGCCGCCGTGACCTGATTGAATGTTGGGAAGTCATAAGCCAGGCCCTTCCCTGGGTGGCCCCAGCTGGCCCGATCTCCTTAGATCTCAGAAGCTAAGCAGGTTTGGCCCTGGCTGGTATTTGGATGGGAGACCACCAAGGAGTTTCACAGCCAGTGTGGTGTGGTGGTTAAGAGCGGCGGGCTCTAATCTGGAGAACTGGGATTGATTCACGCTCCTCCACATGGAGCCAGCTGGGTGACCTCGGACCACTGACAGTTCTCTCAGCAAGCTCTCTCAGCCCCACCTGCTTCACAGAGTGTCTGTTGTGGGGGAGAGGAAGGGTAGGCAATTGTAAGCCACTTTGAGACTCCTTTGGGTAGTGAAAAGCAGAGTCTAAAACCCAGCTCGTCTTCCTCTTCTACTCTAAGGTCGCGCTAAGTTAGCTGCCACTTGACTGCACTTTACACCTACAAGCCAAGCCTTCAACAGAGGGAGCTATTTCTGCACGGATGCTCCTCACTGACACAAAAGTGACGCCTCTTGGGCTCCCCTTGAAGCACTTCCTCCTTCAGGTTGGCAGAGGGAAGCCAAGACTGACTATTTGCTCTGGGGAAGAAGGAAGCAGATGCCAGGAAACACTTGACGGATGTCCCAGTGCCCATGGGCTCCAGGACAGTAGGCAGTTTCTTTAGAAATCAGACTGATGACATCATCACTATGGGCCCAAGATGCCCTGACCTTGATACACTGGGCTACCCAATACCATCCGATCTCAGAAGCTAAGCAGGGTCAGCCCTGGCTAGTATTTGGAGGGGAGACCTCTAAGGCAGGGGTAGTCAACCTGTGGTCCTCCAAATGTTCATGGACTACAATTCCCATGAACCCTTGCCAGCAAACGCTGGTGGGGGTTCATGGGAATTGTAGTTCATGGACATCTGGAGGACCACAGGTTGACTCCTCCTGCTCTAAAAGATACCTGGATTCTGTCAAGGAGGCAGGTGATGCCATGCCACCTTTGAACCTCTCCTGCTTTGAAAACCCGATGGCAGGTTTTTGCAATATTTTTACCATTGAGAAACCCTCAAAAGCTTTCTCCAGGCTTAAACTCCCCTCTCCCTCGAAGTGGTGCGATCATGCAGAATATGGCTTTGAAGCATAGCTGTGTACATGCGCCACCTGGGTCCCCTCCCCTCCCCTTCCCTTCCACTCCAGGCCCATCATTGGCCATTTTGGGAGGGGGGGCAGGTTGACATGAACATAGTGCCTGATAAATGTGTAATAAATTTTTGAAAATATATTAAAAATCAGTTAACCCATTCAGGAAACCCTTCCAGGGCTGTCACGAAATCCAGTGTTCCCCGAAACCCTGATTGAGAAAGCCTGCCTTAGGGTGTAGCCTTCCCTAAGCATTACTGGATAGATTAGAAGAGGGTGGAGGAAAAGGCCATTTGAATTTGGCTGGGTTGGGGCCAGCCTGTGTATTTTACCAAGTGTACATCCCATCTTTCTCCCCAAGGGGGACCCTAAGCAGCTTAAGTCATTCTCCCCTCTTCTTTTTTGTCCCCACAACAACCCTGTGAGGTAGGTTAGGCTGAGAACGTGTGACGGGCTCAAGGGCACCCAGCAAGCTCCCATAGAAGAGTGGGGATTCTTCCAGGTCTTCATGCGGTACTCGAACCACTACATTGCCCTGGCTCTCCAGTATGCAATAATGGCTCGTAAACAGGGCAAGAAGAGGAAGAGCGGATTTTTTTGTGTCCCACCCCTTTTTACTACTCATAGGAGTTTTACAATCGCCTTCCCTTCCCCCCAACAGACACCCGCTGAGGTAGGTGAGGCTGAGAGTGCTCTGAGAGAACTGTGACTGGGCCAAGGTCATCCAGCCGGCTGCCTGCGGAGGAGGGAGGAATCCAGCCCAGTTCTCCAGATTAGAGGCTGCCGTTCTTAATCACTGCACCAGGCAGGCTCTCAAGAGATGCAGTGCTTGGACGGTTGCCAAAACGGCACAGTCTTCCGGGGCTTTTGTGGCCCTCTTTCTCGTGGCTCGGGCTTCTTTGAGGCTTGCAAACTTTGCTCCCCCCCCCCCGTCCTCGTTGTCATGCCAACGGCGCCAAAGCCCTTTAGTCCGGCTTCAGCTGACCCTCACCTGTCTTTCTGCCTTAATCCACTCCGCGTCTCCATTTGCCAGGGTTTCTGCGCCTGTCCGCTGGCTCTGTTTTCTCACCTTGCGTCTTAATCTACCATCTGCCCTTCTCTGACACCGCTCGAAGCAGGGGCAATTTTCTGCTCTGCTTCCTTGGCACCCGACCAGGGTCGTTTGACTCCTGCGGCACGAGATCGGAGTCCTGGTTGCGTTGCAGCCGTCCGGAATGACAGAACAAGTTAGCTCCCCTCCAAGGCCATCTGTTGTGGGAGTAATTATTTTTTCCCAGGCATTCCAGGCGCTGAATTTTAATAAACGTTCCAGGAGGCGGACAGTCGGCTCCCTCGTTTTCACGGGGAATGGGTCAAGTTGTTTTGCCCAGAAGGTAATTAGAAAAAGCTTTCCGTGAAGATAGATTCAGAGGGTCGCTGGGCTGGTCCCCGGTAGAACAGCTAGATTCCAGCCCAGTCCACCTTGGAGACCAACGGAATTGGGGTAGGTAGGTGGTGGGGTAGGAGCTGTTGAGTGCCAGAGCTTCCTTTGTCTGCATTTGACAAAGAGAGGTTTGACTTTCCAAAGCCTGTACAAATTTTGTTGGTTTCTAAGTTGCTGCGGAACTTGAATCGAGCTTTAAAAAATATCTCTTGGGCCAGACTAAATCATTATTCTTAATCTAACCTGCCCTTCCTGTGAGGCTCAGGGCAGGTAACATCAACTGGCCAAACAGCTGAAAATACCATTAAAAGTATCCTAAAGCAGTTCACACGTTTTAGAGTGACCTATGCACCCGCCAGAGCCTCTTGTGGCGCCAGGTGGTAAGGCAGCCGGCATGCTGTCTGAAGCTCTGACCATAGGAGTTCGACCCCAGCAGCCGGCTCAAGGTCGACTCAGCCTTCCGTCCTTCCGAGTTCGGTAAAATGAGTACCCAGCTTGCTCTTGCTCGGGGGTAAAACGGTAATGACTGGGGAAGGTAATGGTGGTGGTACCTGGAAATCTCCCAAAGATACAAGTGATCTCCCAATCATATATCATGATCATTTCCCCTGAGGAGAATTACTGCTTTGCAGAAGTCTGTGTGACCGCTGAGATGAATGCTTCCTTATTTTGCTAAGGCAAGGTACCGCACATACAAAAATGAAACTAGCTTCTTATTTAACAAGCATTTTATTTTGGACACTGTGAATAAGTGACTTCCAAGGGCATGGCAGGGGGGCGTGGCCAGGTGACAGCACTTCCAGGGTTACTCAGCCTGAAGAATATTTCAGCGGTTAGTTCATGGTCACAAGGTTACAAATGAATATAATAAATAAATAAATAGGTAGGTAGGTGGGTGGTCTGGGAGGGTCCTGTTCACTGTTTCTAGAGCTCCCCACCTCCTCCTACGCTGAACGTCAACGTCTTCTCCCTGTTCCCTCCTGGTAGGCCCTTATTTCAACCCGCGCTCCCGCCAGCGGATCCCGCGCGACCTCGCCATGTGCGTCACCCCCAGCGGCCAGTTCTACTGCTCCATGTGCAACGCCGGCGCCAGCGAGGAGACGGAGTTCCGGCAGCACTTGGAGAGCAAGCAGCACAAGAGCAAAGTGTCGGAGCAGCGGTACAAGAACGAGATGGAGAACCTGGGCTATGTGCAATGAGACACGATTTCCGCTCACCCGGCCCCCCCCCGCCGCCACGGGAGCGCCTTCTCGCCGCCCTCTGCTCGATCCACACGCCCCGCTTTTGTGCTCTGTGCCTTCGGAGCCCCTTCTCCGGCTCGCTCTGTGTTTCTAACCACCTTCGTACTAACGGCGAAGTAGGCGGTCCGAGGTTTTTTCTTTCGCTCGCGCTCGGCAGGAATATGCTCGGCGCACCGCCGAGCATTCGCACCGTGTTCGTTCGTTCGCGAAGGCTCTTTGTCGCATTCGGAGGGGAAGTCTGCTGCCACCGCCTTCCCCCCCGCCCGCACTTCCCTTTTGCATGAATGCAATCTGCCTGAGGAACACCAGAGCCGCAGAGAGGCAAGGCACTTCCCCCCCCCTCTTGTTGCGTGGCGTAGCTCCACCGTCAGCCGCAGCAAGGCCAGTTTGCTGAGAGGGGAGCAGGGCGCAGTGGAAAGTCCTGAAGAAGTGCCCACAGCTTGGTGGCAGAGCCTGTACTTGGCAGACTGGTTCAGCCTTCTGCACCTCCAAAGTTTCTTGAAACAGCCCTGCCTGAGGACTCAGAGAGCTGCTGCTAGTCCAAGTGGGCCATGAAGAAGAAGAAGAGTTGGTTTTTATACCCCACTTTTCACTACCCAAAGGAGCTTCAGAGTGGCTTACGAATCACCTTCCCTTCCTCTCCTCTCAGCGGACACCCGGGGAGGCTGAGAGATCTCTGACAGGATTGCTCTGGGAGAACAGCTATGATGGGTTTGTGACTAGCCCAAGGTCACCCGGCTGGCTGCTGTGGAGGAGTGGGGAGTCAAACCCAGCTCTCCAGATTACAGGCCGCCTCTCTCTTAACCACTTAACCACTGCACCAAGCTGGCCAGGCGCGCCAAGTCATTTGGCTTCAGGATTGTCAAAGATTCTGTTGGCTGAGGCTGGGGAGAGAAATTAGAAACTGTGGTAGGATGAATGCTCAGACTGTGGGATTTTGTGAGGAGTTGAGGGATGCGTGTCGCCTTTGAACCTTCCATCCTGTGGGCCTTCAGGCTCGTTCCCCCCACACCCACCCACTGATCCGCCTTTCTCTAAGTCTGAACTAGTCATTTAAAAAGAAAAGCTTTAAACTTTTTTTTTTGGGGGGGGGGATGGAATTGCAAAAGAGGAAAAAACTACCACTACCAAACCCAAATCAGGTGAGCAAAATTTGAAGTGCATTCCTATGACCGTGAAGAGTTTCACTTGCAGAATTTAGGCGTTCGGAACACAGAGGTCCAAGGTTAGGGTTTGAGGTTGCTTTACTACCTCTGCTGATGCGCGGAAAGATGCGTCTGGTCATTTCCATAGTGTTCACTCTGCCTGCTGCTGCTAGATGTCAGAAAGATGCTTTTTGGCTTCTGAACATCTCCGATCTACATGCCCTTCTGATGTTTTCCCTTTGTCATCTTTTTTTCTTTCCTACAAGCCTGGTTTGTACTTGTAGAGCAATGAGGCTGTGGAATGAATTTCTGTATTTCGCAGTGCAGGTGGGAGATCATGGTGGGTTCGTGGCTCAGTGGGCAGGCGCCCGCTTTGCACGCGGAGGGTCCCATGTCCCATCCCTGGCATCTTGAGTTGAAAGAGTTAGGTTTTAAGTGATTGTGTGGGGCGGGCTCTGCTGCCAGTTAGAGCAGGGGTAGTCAACCTGTGGTCCTCCAGCTGTCCATGGGCTACAATTCCCATGAGCCCCTGCCAGCGTTTGCTGGCAGGGGCTCATGGGAATTGTAGTCCATGGACCTCTGGAGAACCACAAGTCGACTACCCCTGAGTTAGAGGACCCAGCGCTGATCTCAATGGACCGAGGCTAAATCAGCTTCAGGGGTTTATGGAGGCTCCTGTTTTAAATGCTTATCTTTAATATATTTTTTAAAAAGAAACTCGGTGTGAAGAGCTCCAGCCTGTCTCTCTGCTACACCAATTCTCCATTTGCACGAACGTTTTGTAGAAAGCAGCGTCCAGGGCCAGAATCCACCACCTGCTGCCTCGTTTTTCCTGCATGGACAAACCAAATTTGTGTGCTTTTTTGCTCCTTCATTGAAAAATTGAGACGGTGCCCTCTGGGCTTTGCCGTCCCAAGCTTCCTCAGAGGTGGGAAGCGGGGATATTTCTGGGAGCTGCCACCCGAAGCGATCGCTCTGCGGCAAGGCTGGTCCTAGCCGACGCAACGGGATCCCGAGTCCCGGTTTTCTCTCCACCCATCACAGCCGGACCTGTTTGGCCGCCAATCGTGATGGGCGGCTTGGCCCCCACCCGGAGGTATCTAGGTTGAATTAAAAGCATCCGACCGGTCTGGCAGCGCAGCGAGGATAGCTGTCTGACTCTTCCTGTCTCAGGCACGCTTCCAAGAAACATCTTTCCTGCGCCGCCCGACTGAGTGCGAGGAATTGGCAGTCGGTGTTTAATGGGCAGCCGGGCAAACGTGGATATCTGCTCGCCTGCCCGAAAGTTTCCAACTAGGGTTGTGTGCAGTGGTGTCCGAATCGGCCGTTCCCGGCTGCATCAGCCTGGAACGGCTGATTCGGACACCGCTGCCTAAAACCCTACTCCCAACCCCAAGGTGTGACCGTCACTGAATAGCAAAACTTCTTTTGTTTCATCGACCCCTCCCCTGGTCTTGAAATGTTGCGTTTGGACATTAAAAACCTCTTGGGTTCCCCTTGAAGCACTTCCTCCTTCAGTTTGGCAGAGGGAAGCCAAGACTGACTATTTGCTCTGGGGAAGAAAAAACAAAAACAACAACAAATCCCTCAGGAGGGTTGTCAGTCGGTGCGAACTTAAGTGGGACTCCGGGGAATGGTGGAGCAGGGAGAGTCAACCTGTGGTCCTCCAGATGTCCAAATGCTGGCAGGGCTCAGGGGAATTGTAGTCCATGGACATCTGGAGGACCACAGGTTGACTACCCCTGTTGTAGGGCAGTGGTCCCCAACCTTTTTGAGGCTGGGGACCGGTGGCAGCAGGGAGGGCGATTGCCGGGCCGCGCATGCTGCACGAGCACGGCTGCGCATGCGCACTGCACACGCATGGCAGAAATTGCGCATGCACGGCACTTTCACGCATGCACACATGCGCAAAAGTGAAGCACATGTGCAATTTCGGCCACGCATGGCGCATACGCGCGTGTGCGGCCCTGCTTCCCTCTCCCCCTATCCCACAGTAAGAAGCTTCCCTGGCTGCAAGTTTGCGGCCTGGGAAGTTTTTTACTGCGGGGGGGGGGCAGGGAGAGGGAGCCGGTGGTTGGGGACCACTATTATAGGGGACTTTGGTCAGTGGAAGGAGCAGTTTAAAACAAAACATCCTCCTCTGTATCCTGCCAGGTGTGCTTCCCCCCCCCTCAGATCCTGCATTTCCCTAATTCCACATCTCTTTACCTGGCTATGGCCTGGAGGATCATTGTCCATGGGGGTCGCGATCGGTCGGACACGACTTCGCACATAACAACAACAAGAGTTGTTGCTGGAAAGGGAAATCCCATTGATTTCAGAACAAATGGGTTAAGCACATGCCCAACTGGTCTGGGTTTCATGCGCACCAACTGCACCTGTGGTGGGACTCATTCCCAAACAAGTGTGCCCGGAATTGCCCTTTTGGGCCCCGTCAGGATTGGAAGGTTCCCAGGCGAATCCATCTTCTGTCTCTGTTTTGACCCCTTTTATTTCTGCCGGCGGCAGGATTCAGGGCAGTGGGCGACCTTGTGCCTTCTCATTCCTTGTCTCGCTTTCTCTTGGGCACCCAAAGTCAAGAGGCGTGAGTGGCATCTTCCGAAGGAAGCAAGGTGTCCTTGGCTGGGAGAAGGGGGGGGGGGACCTTTTTGAAGCATCCCTCTCAATAGAGATGCCACGAGTCACCCCCACTGAAGGAGACAAAGGCCAGAGGCAACGGTAGAAAGCCAAATATCAAGCAACGCTTCTTGAGAAATTCATGGAAGTTCAGAGCCAGAATATCTGTACCTGAATGCAAAACATCGAGAGGACAACAGCTCCTATGAACTTTAGACTGGCGAGTTGCCTACCAGCTCTGCATGCCCTGGCCAGAGGAGCAAACCTTGGTTGAGGTTGAAGGAGAGAGACTTGGAACTCGTTCACGGTTATTACATTGGCCAGTAGATCGACGGATCTTTGCTGCTACTAATCTGTGTATTTGTTTTGTATTTATTTGATCACGTAGACCAGGGGTAGTCAACCTGTGGCCCTCCAGATGTTCATGGACTACAATTCCCACGAGCCCTTGCCAGCAAACGCTGGCAGGGGCTCGTGGGAATTGCAGTCCATGAACATCTGGAGGGCCACAGGTTGACTACCCCTGACGTAGACCACGCGTCGGCTTATCGACATGTCAGTCTTTATCCTGTCCCTTCCCTTTCCATGTTTGTTTGCCTGTTGAGGCGTTTCCGTCGCTTCTGTTTTTGAAACAATCCTATGTCGGTATTTATTATGGTTTCTGAAAATGGCGTTTCTCCGTCTCCATGGGTGTGTGTGTTTTAATTTTAAGTCGATCGCAGCTTCCGTGGCTGCCTTCTCGCTCCCCTCTTCCCAGGTTGGTGCCCTCAGGTGGTTCTGCCTGAGGTATGTTTTTTACCCCACTTTTCCTTCAAGGATTTAAGGGTGGCTTCCATCTGATCTCCAGTGGCCAATCAGAAGCCTTGCTGGGCAAAAGCCACTTCTAAAAACCCTTGGGCATGAGGAAAGGTGTCAGTGGGCACCCTGTCCTCGTCCAACATGCTGTCACAGGGCCAGTTCTGGTTTGTGGAGGGCCCTCAGCAGAGAGCGTCCAGGGTTCCCTTCTCCTCCTTGGAGCACCAGCAGGATTCCTACCTGTGCCATCCTTCCAGCCCAGATATCTGGCAGGGGCGAAGCTAGTTCCTAGGAATGACCCCCCCCCATATTTGGAGAGGGCAGGATCCCTCTTGATCCCTCTTGATCTCTTCCCCCCATCATTGCTGACTTTCAGCATCCCCAGCTTCACTAGTGTTACTCCCATCCAATTTTGACTGCCCCCTCCCTTTCAGGATGGCCAAAGGACTTTCACAACAGGAGTGTTTACACTGTGGGAACACGGCACAGCGTTCAGCGTTGCCTAGAAATGAGCACGTGACGCGTTTTGCCAACTGCTGCTCATGTATGTTGGCATCTGCCGTGTGTGACATTAGGTCTCTTTCTTTGGAAGTCACACTTATTTTTGTCTTCGGGTTCACGAGGCTTGACAATGAAAAATGTCTTTAAAAATGCCTTGCTGCCTGTGGCTTCACGCCTGTTTCCGTGCACAAGGACACTTTGGTTGAGATGGAAATCCGTATATTATTTTTTTGGGTGCAATGGGATGCAGGCTTTTCTGGCTGGATCCATTCATACACGTTGAGAGTTGGAGCGTCCGGAGAAGGTCAGCCAAGATAACAAGATGGCCGCTTTGCAGTCCTACAGAGAGGATGGGTTGCCATCTCCAGTTTGGGAAGTTCCTGGAGATCTGTGAAAGAGAGTGAGCTCTGCAGGGACATGATGCCGCAGAGCAGAGGTGGCCAAACTGGCCCTCCCGATGCCCAATGGACTACAATTCCCATGAGCCCCTGCCAGTATGCTGGCAGGGGCTTATGGGAATTGTAGTATTGGGGCACCTGGATGGCCACAGCTTTGCCACCCCTCCCATAGAGTCTACCTACCAAAGCTGCTATTTTCTCTGGGGGAGCTGATCCCTAGCTGAAATTCCAGGAAAACTTCAAGCCCCACCTTGAGGTTGGCAACTCTGACGGTGGGGGTGTGTGTCTGGGGATCCCCCTGTGATTGGATTATTTTTTACTGCCCAATTAGAAAATCAATTTGAGAAAGGGGGAAAAAAAACAGGATTGAGGTATCATTTGCATGTTTTCCCAAGTTGAGTACACTGTGAGCCATTTTGGACGTTCAGTCGAGACCCAGCAAAGATCTCTCTGCTCATTTGCGCCCCAGCTCAGAGGCAGTCAGATGTCAGAGAAACGGACTGAGACATTTAGGTGTTGCTTCCCCCCTCCACAAACAGCTAGGGTTGCCAGCCTCCTGGTGGGGCCTGGAGAGTCTCCGGAATTACAACTTCTCCAGCTTACAGAGAGCAGTTCCCTGGGGAAAAAATGGCCACTTTGGAGGGTGGAGTTTATGGCATGAAATGCTGCGGAAGTCCCACCCTACCCAAACCCTGCCTTTCTCAGGCTGTGCCACCAAACCTGCAGGAATTTTTCCAGCCCACTGTTGGCAGCCCAACAAACAGTGGAAGTAGTGGTAAACCTCATGTGTCGCTCTTCCATCTTTAAAATTCTCTTTTCATAGGAAATTCAGGTTTGGGGAAGCATTCATGCTTAGCCTTTTCCATCACATCCTTGTTTTCTACCTGCCAGTTATTGTTTTTTTTTAAACGAAGCATAAAATCACGCAAGATGCCTGAAATGATACAGTCCCAGACCCTGGTTTATCACCGCTTCTGTGATCTGTGAGAACCAAACCTTAGTCTTTTATGAGTGTCCAGGGGTAGCACTCCCAAGGGAAGAGTTTAACAGTACACAAAGAATTCAGTCTTGTCCCATGGGCCCTCAGCCCCTTCCAGCACAAAGGTAAAGCACCTTTCCAACCTGACACTTGGGCTTCCTGAATTTCCACAGTTTACCTGAAAGTCCCTGTTGTGTGAAGCATCATCAGTTGATGTCTCTGGCTTGGGAGCTTCTGGGAAATTTCAGGGAGATTTCAGATTTTCCTAGACTCTAGTGCAGGGGTAGTCAACCTGTGGTCCTCCAGATGTCCATGGACTACAATTCCCATGAGCCCCTGCCAGCGAATGCTGGCAGGGGCTCATGGGAATTGTAGTCCATGGACATCTGGAGGACCACAGGTTGACTACCCCTGAGGGTCCATCCCCCAACGCTACCGTTTTCTCCAGGGGGATGAATATCTGTAGTCTGGTGATCAGCACAAATCCTTCTCCAGGAGAAGTCCAGCCTCCACCCGAAAGCGGGTATAACCCTAATAAATACTTGTATGCTGAAGGATGAGTTTGGTGTTGAGTTACCATGCAAAGCTTTGTACTCCTGGGGCATGGATCTGTACACGGGCACTGTACACAAACCTCAAGGAAAACATTGCTCGGCATGGAGTCACCTCGTCAGTTTAGGGGTTAGGTTGGAATCTCGTATCTTCTCCTTTGCCGGAAAGATTGAACTGAATTCTACAAGGAAATTCTCTGTTACTCAATAAAACATCTCGCTCTTGGCCACTCTTCAGTTTATTGGTCTTTCTTTGCGGCTTCACCTAATCTCCAGTCCCCTTCAGTTGTACCATTGTCTTTGCACAATTTCTACTTTGGAGGAATCTTTTGGGGCCATCCTCTACACTGGCAGGAGCTCATGGGAATTGTAGTCTATGGACATCTGGAGGACCACAGGTTAACCTCCCCTGCTCTATAGAATGCCAAGGAATCTTTTGTCTATCATGAAGGTAATTTTGCAAGTGCAGCCAAACTGTGGCTCTCCATGTCTGTGGACTGCAATGATCCTGAGCCTTGGGGATGAATAGGCTGGAGAGCAGTGTAGACTTGTATGGTATCGGGTTGCCAACCTCCAGGCGGTGGCTGGAGATCTCCTGGGGTTACAACTGATATCCAGGCAAAATACATCAATTCACCTGGAGACAATGGCTGCTCTGGAAGGTGGCATCTATGGCATTATACTCCATTGAAGTTCGTTCCCTCCCAAAACCCTGGCCAAATCAGGCTCCACCCCAAAATCCCCAGGTGTTTCCCAGTCCAGAGCTGGCAAACCTGACTCAGTAGAAGCCAGGCACATTTGTTCAGGATGCTGGCTCTGACATAGAGGGGAGGTGATTGACTCACCCATATTTTCCTAGAAGGTGGAATCCATGGCTCTATGGAGGGTTATAGAATGCCAGATGGTGAGAGAAGGGAGCGGATGGCAGTTTTGAGAAGTTTTTGTCAATTTGCCACAAACCACGAAGTTTAAGGCTCATGGTGGCATGGAGAGCCAGAACATTTGGCAGGTTGCATTTCAGGGCCCAAATTCAGCTTCCTACACATGTTGCTGCTGTTATGTTCCTAAAACTGATGCTTGGGGGTTAAATTTTGATTACAGAGACTTTTTCCATGCAATTCCAACCATACCGATTAAATCAGCCAAGTCAGATTTCTTTAATTTAGCTGCTTCTCTCCAGGCTATAAGCCTTCGTTTCATTCTTCCTTCTTCAGGATCTAACCCCAATCAATCCCCCTCTGCTTGTATTGAGGTCATTAGAACAGGTTTTATTAGCATTATTAAAAAAAAAACACCCCAATGATAGCATGTTGTTCTTTCTAAGTAAACAAGTTTAAAATCAATCAAATAAAGTATTAAGCAAACCTAATAAAAGCCCTTTTGCTAATTAGGCTTATTAGTGTCAGCCTGGGAAAGCCTTTTTCTGTCCTAATGCAAACACAATGAAAGAGATAATCCTTCCAATCAAATTAGCAAAGAGAGAGCTCCAAAGTAAAGCCTTAAAAAAAAAAAGCACAAATCCTGATCAAAGGACAAGGTACCCTTCATGCCTAAAACTGCGAATACTATTGTTGATGTTGCTTTAGAGAGAAGGGTAGAATTGATGCCTTTCAAGCTTTCTAGTGTGTCCCCATAAAGCGTCACCATAAACATACATAAGAAGAGCCATGTTGGATCAGGCCTGGGGTACATTTTGTTCTGGCGGCCACAGTGTCCGATCATTTGCCCCTGAGAGTTGAAAAAATGGTACAGGAGTTCGGTAGCCAGCTCTGTGTTGGGAAATACCTGGAGACATAGGAGCTGGAGCTGTGAGTGGGCAGGATTTGGGATGGGGAGGGACCTCAGTGGGGTACAATGTCATAGAGTCCCCCCTCCAAAGCAGCCATTTTCTCCAGGGGAACTCTGCCACCGGGAGTTCTGCTGCAATTCCAGGGGAGTCTCAGGACCCAACTGGAGGCTGGTAACCCTATATCATGGGTAGTCAAACTGCGGCCCTCCAGATGTCCATGGACTACAATTCCCAGGAGCCCCCTGCCAGCGAATGCTGGCAGGGGGCTCCTGGGAATTGTAGTCCATGGACATCTGGAGGGCCGCAGTTTGACTACCCCTGCCCTATATGATAGAAGCCATGATAGGGTTGCCCAATCTAGGATGGAAAATCCCTGGAGATTTGGAGGGGTTGTCTGGGGGGCAACTCCAAGCAGTTATGCACGGGAAGGCAGGAAAGAAAATTGGCTAAATAAGGAATGTGTCCAAAAATTGACAAGTTGCCTGGATGGTTGGGGGAAGGGAGACTTAGAAGGTGATGGTTTGGGAGGGGTTGAAGTCCAGCCAAAATGTTATTCCATAGAGCTGCCATTTCCTCTGCAGGAACTGATCTCTGTAGTCTGGAGATCAGCTTTATTTCTAAGAAAACACAAGGCACCACGCCAAAGTGTAGCTCTCCAGATGTCCACGGACTGTAGTCCTGGAGATCTTTACAGTCTGTAGACATCTGGAGAGCCACAGTTTGGCCACACCTTGTCAACCATGATGATCCTGACAAATTGGACTCCCTCCCACCCACCCAATGCAGTGGTGCTAGAAGCTCTCTTTCTTCTTTCCCTCCCTGTTGAAAATATACATTAAGTGCATGTGCCACCGAGGGTCTAGATAGATTTCCCCTTAAGGCTTCCAACACGCGTGGGCATCATTTACGGCTGGCATCAGAGGATAAAAATGTAAACGGCACAATTATAGCGCCAGATGCGCTTTTGCTGGCAGCCACTCTGCCAGACGTGTACAGAATATATTTCCTACTGATGGTCAAAATATTTTTTTGGCATGTACAGGCATGTCTTAGTTCTGTGAATCTCCAAAGAGGCAGTTTTGGGGCTTGCTCTGGAACGGGGCTCCAGCTCAGATGAATAGAGCAGGGATGAAATTACATCTGGAAGAAAATCCATGATTTGAACCTCGGTTTGCCATGAATCATCCCAGTTGCTTGGCTTCTGTCCTTGTTTTTGGCTCATGGCAACGTCTTGTAGGTGTTCTACTGGTGAACCATGAGAGCTTTCATTCTGTAGGGTTGAGTTCCTTTCCCCGGATTACAAGTGAAGTCTTTGCTTAAGGAATCATGGATGCATTTTCACTCTAGTGCATATGCATTTTAGCATGGGTTCATAAAGCATTGTGCAGTCAATGCCCAGTCTGCAATTTCTCACCTGTCTACCAATGAGATGATATCTTTAACTGTTAATAACATTCTGTTACATCTCCGCCCCCTTCCCAGAGCTGAATAAGTTTCAGGGGGAACAAGTTTGGGTTCCTTTGGGTCAGAGATCCCTGGTGACTAACAGACCCTTTTCACGCCCAGAAAGAATGGCACGGTGGTCATTTTAATTCTCCCCAGAATTGAGAACAAGATGCTAGAACAAGCGGGGAGTGAAGGGGGGGCAGTGCTGCTATTTTAATGGCATTAGGACACAATTGCATTATTGCACATGGTCAGATCCAAAAATAAAGGGAAGGAAGGCAAGACCTACTCTCCTGACGGAAGTGCAAAATGCAAGCTGCATATGGACTCCCAGGTGGTCCCTGAGAAAACCACAAATGTAGAATGCCAGGCACAAATCTGGGTTCAGAATTAGAATCATAGAATCATAGAATCATAAAATCATAGAGTTGGAAGGGACCTCCTCGGCCATCTAGTCCAACCCCCTGCACTATGCAGGACACTCACAACCCTATCACTCATCCACTGTCACCTGCCACCCGCTTGAGCCTTCACAGAATCAGCCTCTCCATCAGATGGCTACCCAGCCTCCGTTTAAAAATCTCCAAAGATGGAGAACCCACCACCTCCCGAGGAAGCCTGTTCCACTGAGGAACCGCTCTGTCAGGAACTTCCTGATGTTTAGACGGAATTTCCTTTGTCTTAATTTCATCCCATTGGTTCTGGTCCATCCCTCCAGGGCATACATACATATCTTTATTACGGTCATAGACCAGCAAAGATGGAGAACCCACCACCTCCCGAGGAAGCCTGTTCCACTGAGGAACCGCTCTAACTGTCAGGAACTTCTTCCGGATGTTTAGATGGAATTTCCTTTGAATTAAATTCATCCCATTGGTTCTGGTCCGTCCCTCCGGGGCAAGAGAGAACAACTCTGCTCCACCCTCTTTTTTAAATACTTGAAGAATTCAATGCGGTGAGAACGTGCCGCCAAATAACAACCGCGAAAACAGTCACAGCCTCTGCAATATCACAGATAGAGGAAGAAAGCCAAGGTGGTGGCCAGGTGGTAGTTTTACAAGGCAGAAGGTCCACCCCCCACACACCAAGTAGACATTCTCTGGTTCGCCTCTGGTTCTCTATTCTTATTCCCTCCCGACTCAAGGGTCTGTTTGCCCTGCCCCCTCTTCTCAGATGGGAAGAGGCATCTTTGCTCTGCTAAGAGGAGGCCATCTCTTAACAATTAGCACCCATTCACGAACCCTCCGGAGCCATCAACGGATATGAGCACCCTTTTGTCCTAAGTGCTGATTCCAGTCCTGTGCAGGAAACTGCAGTGCATCCTCGGTAATCAGTCAGCAATTTTCATAACAATATTGTAGAACAGATCCAAGAGGGTTGCCGTGCTGGTCTGAAGCAGCACGATAAAACAAAATTAGAGTCCCGCGGCGCCTTTAAGACCAACAAAGATTTATTCAAGGCGGGAGCTTTCGAGTGCAAGCTTGCACTCGAAAGCTCACGCCTTGAATAAATCTTTGTTGGTCTTAAAGGTGTCGCGGACTCTAATATTGTAGAACAGTTCTGTTTCTCTAGTCTGTCTGGACTGAAAGAACCGTCGCCATCTTATTCTTTAAATCAACGACGGGCAGGCCGTTGAAGAGTAAATAAACGCCGCAGGTGCAGAGGAGACCTCGTTGAGACTGCGGGCAGATTTGGAATTCAGACGAGGCAAGGTGGGCGCAGCCAGAACATGGCGACCCCCAAAGGGCCGTTGCAGGAGATGGAGCCAGCCGCTATACGATTGCCGCAGCTCGACTTCAGTCACATGGTATAAAGAGTTGTGCCATGGTGGTGGCTGTCTGCCAAAGCAATGTTTTAAAAAAATCTGCACAGCCAATCAAATCTCCAGTAGTCAAACAGGACTGGGTCAATGCCCTGCCTGTCTCCACCTACTTCCTTAAAATGACAGGCTTTAGAAAAGATGTCAGCAGGTACCGTGGTGCCCCCGGGCACCAAGTTGGGGACCCCTGGTCTAGAGCTTTCAAGAATATGTAAGAACGGAATGGGTGGAGTAGAATTTTACTCCACTTCCTACACATCTACATTGGTAGGCTCTTCTATGCTTCTACTTAGCCTTTTTGCCATTTTGAAAGCAGGTCCTCCTTGGGAACAGAATTTTGGAAAATTAGAATTCATGTTTGGCAGGTATTTTTAATGACACCACTTTTGAGGTGTTCACTGTTTGGCCTTTCCTCCAGGGTCTATTAGACCTCTTGCGATGTCTTTTGCCACTGAAGAAAATGTTTTGAAAGTGGTGGTTACTAGATAGCGCTATGGTGAAGAGAGCCAGTTTGGTGTAGTGGTTAGGAGTGTGGACTTCTAATCTGGCATGCCAGGTTCGATTCTGCACTCCCCCACATGCAACCAGCTTCTTCAGCAATATCAGGGCTGTCTCAGCCTCACCCACCTTACAGGTTGTCTGTTGTGAGGAGAGGAAGGGAAGGCAAATGTAAGCCGCTTTGAGCCTCCTTCGGGTAGGGAAAAGTGGCATATAAGAACCAACTCTTCTTCTTCTTCTTCTTCTTCTTCTTCTTCTTCTTCTTCTTCTTCTTCTTCTTCTTCTTCTTCTTCTTCTTCTTCTTCTTCTTCTTCTTCTTCTTCTTCTTCTTCTTCTTCTTCTTCTACAAATGAATTAGAAATAATAATTAAAAAAAAACAGACAAGAATAATCTTTTTTCATTGGTTTAATGTTTACATTTATTGTACTTTATTCAGCCCCTGTTCAGGATTCTTTGTATTTTCCCACCTGGATTCGGAGATTTTAGGGGTGGAGCCTGAGGGGGGTGGAGCTTGTGGAGGGGGACGGACTTCAATGGGATACAACGCCAAAGAGTCCACCTGCCATAGCAGGGGTCTCTGTTGCTTAGAGATCAGTTGTAATCCCAGGAGGTCTCCAGACACCACCCAGAGGTTGACAACCGTTCTATGTAATGATGGAGTAGTTCCTTGAAGATATGATCATATTGCCCTTTTCTGTGTATGCAACATTTTTCATAAAGGGATGCAATGCAAACCCATTGTTTTTGTTTAGGGAACACCAGTTGTAAGTAGGGATGCCACCCCCTCCCCCAAGTGGACCAGTAGATCCCCCGCTTTTACAGCTCCTCTCCAGGTGACAGAGATCCGTTCCCCTGGAGAACATGGCTGCTTTGGAGGAGGGACTTCATAGCATTATATGGCCTCTCTGCCTCAAATCCGGCCCATTCCAAATCTCTACTTCCAAAGTTTCCAACTATTTCCCAACCTAGGACCGGCAAACTAGCTTAGGAATCCTTCAGCCTGCTACACTGAAGCCGACGTTCCCTTTTGCATCTTCCGAGCTCCGGCAGACAATCCAAAACTTCTGGCAGTTCACCTTCAGAGGCCTGTGGGAGGAGAACATTGGGAGGAATTTGATTTCAGTCAAAACGAATGTGCCTCATATAAAGAGCCGTAACCTTTCCCCGAATTTAATTTGATAATATAACTCAGCGCTTCGCTCCCCCCCTCCCCCCCTCCATCAAAATGTTGTGCATCAACTCCCCGTCTATGCGGTGAATAAAACTCGGGTTGGGGAGCTGAGAAAACAGGGCCGAAAGCGGCGCTCGGATACAGCCCAAGCGGTGCCAACCCAAGGACTGTTCTCACTGGCTGTAGTCCAAACAAAACATTTCTGGGTCCCCAAATGACCTTTCGCCTCATTTGCTACAACATCTGTTTGCTGATTCACCTTCGGTTGTGGCCTGGTCTACTCATGCAGCAGAATGCAGCGGAGAAATATTGGGGGGCGGGGGGAGAGGGGAAAGTTGCCAGCTCTGGCCTGGAAAATTCCTGGAGGTTTGGGGGGGTGCAGTCTGGGGAGGGGAGTGTTTGGGGCTGGGAGGGACCTCAGCAGGGAGTAATGCCTGAGAGTCCCCTCTTCCAAAGCAGCTGTTTTCTCAAGAGGAACTGATCTCTGTTATCTAGAGATCAGTTGTAATAGTGGGAGATCTCCCATCCCCACTTGGAGACTGGAGGCTGCAAGCTAATGTAGGTCCAAGAGAACTCCACCTCCCACCTCAGCCTTGCCATGGTCCCACTGGGAGTGAGGGATCCCCTGATCCAGCTCCTGTTTCTTGCTGCGTTCCTTCAGCCAGCAGGAAAAACACCCAGGATGGGCCAAGTAGCCAATGGGGATCCACACGTTTGGCCCTGGAGTAACACTCGTAGGGGCCAATCAGGAGCCGCGAAGTTTTTATCACGGACTCGGCCCGCCCCTTTCTCCTCCCCTTTAGCCCTTAGGGCTTTATTTATACCGCTCCGCACACAACACGTGCTACATGAATAAACCGGCTCTGTGGTATACAACCCAAAGTCTTTCAAAGGACACCGATCCTTCTGTCTTATGCAAAATATATTACTCACCCAGGTACTTGTGGAAGGCAAATCAGGAGTGAAAAGAAATGCGTAGCCTCAAGTGTGCTGTCGGCAAAATGACTCGTTTCTATTTGTATGTTTTTATATGTTTCTATACTGCATCGACCGGGGTGTCAAATCAATTTCATACCAATGTGTCTGCCTCACTACCTGGAATTTATGAAGGCCATTTGGTGTTCTTTTCCTTCCCTTCGTTTTGCAGAGATGTCATCTTTACATGTCCCAGGCAATAGCTTGAGATGAAAAGGCAATTAAATCAAGTCTTTAAAATGCCATAGATCTGCCAATTTCAACCTCTTGCAATATCCAGAAGAGGGCATTGTCTTCTGAGATTTCTGACTGGCTGGTACTGCTGCAGCTCAGAACTTCTTTTTATTTCCTTTTTCTTTCTTTTTTTTTAAAGGACTGAATAAAAATAACCCAACATTCCAAGAGCAATCTTTGTTTAATTAGCACTTAAATAATTCTAGTTAGATCTTGGCCCCTTCCAGAGCGGCTCTGCTATTTTAGCTTGCTGGGGATTATCTTCCGAAAACGAGATTCCTCACATTTTAATTAAAAAACACAATCAGGGGAAATGAACGCCTGATCCCAGGAGGGAGTGGGAGGGAGGATGCTGGCAGCACCGAGGACTGGATCATTAGTGTGGAATGACAGCTGCCAACTTGAGACCTACCCATGTGGTAGTCTGACTGTATAAACTGGATTCAGGGGAAGGGGTGGGACTTGTAAAAGCAGCTGGGTTTTTTTCATGACTTTGGTATGAGGTGAGATGCCAGTCTCAACTCTTTTTTAAAAATCATAGACCATGGGCACCATGTTCGCTTCTGACACCTTTCCTGACTCCCATCAAATAGTTTTTAGAAGTGAGCAGAGCCAAGTGGGGATTTTTGCCAGAAAGGATTTTGATTGGCTGGGCACATTTTTGAAGAACATTGTTTTGGAACACACTGCTACCTCAGGACAAGGAACATCACTGTATGACTGGAGGTAAGCCGTGGCCGCCATTTTGTGACTGGCTTCACCTAGAGGCAGTTGGGTGTAACAGTTAAGAGTGGTGGCCTCTAATCTGAAGAACTGGGTTTGTGTCCCCACTCCTCCTCTACAGGTAGCCAACTGGGTGACCTTGGGCTGGTCACAGATCTCGCAGAGCTCTCTCAGGCTCACCTACCTCACAGGGTGTCTGTTGCCTCCCCTCCCAAAATGGCTGCTGACGGGCTTGGAGGGGGTGGGAAGGGAAGGGGCCTCAGGTGGTCATGTATACAACTATTTATATTTGTTTGTTTGTTTGTTTGTTTCCTGACCATATTCTGCCACTTCTCGGGTTTACCAAAGCCTGAAGAACGTTTCAGAGGTTTTCAATGGTAAAAAAAAGTCGAGAAAGGTTGACATAGTGATTTGGGGTATTTAAAGGGGAAACTCTTAGGATGCCCATGAGTCATGTTCAGAAGGAGCACGATGCCATATGGACACTCTGGGGGTTTCCTGTATTCTGTGAAAGCATCCGTAATGTATTCAAATAAATGTTTGTAGCCTTCACCAGCCTTCATCTGGTGTACAAACCTTACGTCATTCATTCATTTAATATATTACAGTCATAGGCCATTAAATATCAACTATCAACCTTAAGTCATAATATGTACCTTTTAGGATAATAAAACCTTTGAGGTTACGGGCCAGTAGTACACAGCTGTCACCCCCCCTTCCATTCCTTGGACCAAGCTGCAACTCCCAACACAATAATAATCCAAAAGAATTGGGCTAGTTAAGGCAGTGGTCCCCAACCCCTGGTCTGGAGACCGGTACCGGTTCGTAGATCAGTTGGTACTGGGCCGCGGCTCCTCCTCCCTGGCTGTTGCCTCGGGGGCTGCCCTGCCATTCTGCTGCCAGCTCACCTTTGGTGCTCTCCAGCGGCCATCATGGCTGGGGCTCCCCCTCTGCGTGGCACTGCACAGCTGCTGCTGGCAGCACCCCCCAGAGGGTGGCGGGAAGTCAGGGGCACCAGTGGGAAAGCAAGCGGAGCAGGGGCTCAGGTAGCAGCGATGTCCCTCGGCAAAAGACTACCCCCCCGGGCCTCAGTAAAATTGTCAAGCGTTAACTGGTCCCTGGTGATAAAAGGGTTGGGGATCACTGAGTTAAGGTACAGAAGTGTTCGTTCCCGGGCATTTAAGAAGAGGGGCAGGGAGAGACAAAGAGAGAAAGACAGTTTGATGGGCTTCCTAATGCATTGTAGTCTTTCCACGGTTCTGTTTCGGAGGCTGCTCAATTGCTTACCGTGGCAGATTTGAAAAAAGAGAAACCAGATGGCTAGAGAGTCATTTTCCTTCTTCAGACATTTAACAATTTGAACTTGTTTAGTTAATTTCTTCCGCACATTCGTCTCTCATGGTTTGTCGGGCCATGGTGCGCTTTCTGGGGATTCCTGCGATCGTGCCAGATGAACATATATAAACTTCCTTATATTGGATCAAATTATTAGTCCCTGCACTAGAGTTGTCAGCTCTGATGGGAAGTTCCTGAAAAGCCTGGGACCAGCAGGGTGTGGGGAGGGGACGGACATCAGCAGGGTATGATGCCACAGAGTCCCGTCCCCCCCCAGCAACCATTTTATCCAGAGGAAATGAACTCTGTATTCTGGAGATCAATTGGAACGGTGGGAGATCTCCGAGGAACTGGATGCCCACGTAGTGGCTGTTTATTCCAAAATGTTATACTCTTCTTCTTCCCTTATTGGGCTCAAGGAAACAGCTAGGATCCAGAACCGTGTTTCAAGATTTTCTACGCATGGAGTAGTGAACACCCCAGAAGACAGAGTTCAACGAGATCTGAACATCCTGAAACAGTGGGCGAATGAGAACAAGTTGCAATTCAATAAGGTTAAATGCAAAGTTCTACATTTAGGTCACAAAAATGAGAAGAGTGCATATTGGATGGGAGATACCCTTCAGGGTGGCGGCGTGTGTGAACGAGATCTTGGGATACTTGTGGTTTGTGAGCGGACAGTGTGATGCTGCGGCAAAGAAGGCGAATGCAGTGTTGGGCTGCATCAACAGAGGCATCGCATTGAAATTGCAAGATGTCATAGTCAGAGCCCAAATAATGTCCTCTGTGCGCAGTTTTGGAGGCGTCACTTCAAAAAGGATGTGGACAAAATGGAGAGGGTTCAGAGGAGAGTGACGAGGACAAGCCGGAGCCTGGGGACCCAGCCCTATGAGGAAAGGCTGAGGGACTTGGGAATGGTCAGCCTGGAGAAGAAGAGGTTGAGAGGGGACAGGATTGCTCTTTTTATGTATTTGAAAGGTTGTCACTCGGAGGGTGGCAGGAAACGGTTCCTGTTGGCAGTGGGGGATAGGATTTGCAGTAATGGGTTTAAACTACATGTAGAATGGTACCTGCTAGATATCAGGCAAAAAAATTCACTGTCAGAATAGTTCAGTAGTGTAATCAATTACCTAAGGAGGTGATGAGCTCTCCTTCACTGACAGTCCTCAAGAAGCAGCTGGACAGATACTTATCCTGGATAATTTAGGGCTGATGCTGAATTGAGCAGGGGGTTGGCCCTTTCTAACTCTATAGTTCTACTGACCATAGACGGACTAACTTCTGAAAAAGTATACATAGATTACTGAGGGTTTTGACTCTTGGAAGCTCATACCAGGCTTTCTCAGACGGGGTTTTCTGAAACCCTGGGGGTTCTTGACGGCCCTGGAAAGATTCCCAAATGGGTGGGAATTAATTAATTTTTATTTTTTAAAAAAATTGTTAAACATTTAAACATTTATTGGGTGATATGACCAATGTTAGGGTTATGCAGGGCGGCGTCTGAATCGGCTTAGAACAACCCCCTGACCATGAGGCTGGGAGTTCGATCCCAGCAGCCGGCTCAAGGTTGACTCAGCCTTCCATCCTTCTGAGGTCGGTAAAATGAGTACCCAGCTTGCTGGGGGGTAAACGGTAATGACTGGGGAAGGCACTGGCAAACCACCCTGTATTGAGTCTGCCAGGAAAACGCTGGAGGGCGTGCCGACATGACCCGGTGCTTGCACAGGAGATACATTTACCTTTAATGGCCATATGTGGTCATGCTGGCCCTCCCCCCTGCTCCCAAAATGGTCAATGATGGGCTTGGAGGGGTGGGAAGGGGAGGGAACCTGTGTGGGTGTGTACACAGCTGTGCTTTCCAACCATATCCTGCATGATCATGCCTCTTCCGGGGTTTCTCGAAGCCTGACAAATATTTCAGGGGTTTCTCAACAGTATAATGTTTTTTAGAAAGGCTGGCTCATACCCTGAAAGTCGTGCTTGTCTCTAAGGTGCCTCTGGGCTTGGGTCTAACCGTTATACATGAGTTGGGGCTGACCCAGCTTTAATGCCGTACAAGTCTGGAGCGTAGGAACTTGAAATATTTCCTCCTGGAAGGCTATCTTGAAAACAATTCCAACTCCAGCCATAGATCACAATTTGTGAATGCTCCCGAGCATGCCATGTTAGAATTAGGGATGATTCATGCCACCTTTCAGCGTGTCCGTACGTGGGTGTCTTCCATCACTGCTGCAGCTGCCCCCTCCTTGGAGCTGATCTCCTCGGAAACCTTTGCAGCAATATTGAAACAATCCTGATGCGTTCCCCAGAGGTAGAGGAACGTCGAATTGGTACCTAAGGTTGGAACTTACCTGCCAACTCTGGGAGAGAAAAAAAAATTAATGTGTCTTGTTCTGTTGAGAAGATTTGTTGTTTGACCCAACTGATCATGCCTTACGATTGATTTTCACGGGAACTGGATCTCCCAACTGTGTTAATTTGTAGTAAAATTTGACAGGGAAGAGGTATGGTGAGAATTAACAAATCAGATTCGTGGTGCTGGATCTTCAAAGTGTCAACATTGCACTGGAGGAAAGTTCAAGGTTTCTGAGTCAATATTTGGCAGCATTTTCTACTGGTCTGATAGAAATGGTCCCCCAGTGTGTAGGATACTCCTAGTTAATATAAAGTAAAGTAAGTGAATGCTTGCGTCTGCTTCTTGTAGGGCTGCCAATTCTGGGTTGGGAAATTTCTGGGGTGGAGCCTGGGGAGGTGAGGCTTGGGAAGGGACTGTCTCAGTGGTATAGCATCTCCCTGGCATGCAGAGGGTCCCTGGTTCGATCCCCAGCAACTCTAGATAAAAGAAGTAGATTTGGTTTTTATAGTCTGCTTTTCACTACCAGAAGGAGTCTCAAAGCGGCTTGCAATTGCCTTCCCTTCCTCTCCCCACAACAGACACCCTGTGAGGTAGACGAGTCTGAGAGAGCTCTGACAGAACTACTTCATGAGAACAACTCTAACAGGACTGTGACTAGCCCAAGGTCACCCAGCTGGCTGCATGAGGAGGAGTGGGGGTGCTGCCAGAACTGCTGCCTGGCTCAGTGGACAATGTGCACTTCAATGGCCTGATGCAGTATAAGTATTTGGGGGGGGGGAGGTGTGCCTGGCTCGGTAGGCTAGAGCATCACCATGTTGATCATCAGTAGAAGAAGTAGATTTGGAGTCCAGCAGCACTGACGAAAGTTTTCCAGGAATACGTTTTCAAGGATCAAAGTTCTGAAGAAGCTTATACTTGGAAAATCACGTTCATCTCGAGGACTCGAATCCAGGTCTTTAAATCTGGATCTGTCAGGGTTTGCACTTGGGACCATCTGTAGCCAGTCTAGTACTGAGCCAGCCATCTCCCTCTCTGCTGCTGAGCAGGACAGCCACCACACCAGGGTGTCCTGGTCCAAGGTCAGAGATGCAGTCCAAGGTCGGGGCAAGCAGCCATCAGGAGTGTGGTCAGAGACCAAGCCAAACATCAAGGCAGGCTGAGGGACCAGGTTTGGTCCAGGGGCGTTTCCAAGCAGGCCAGTGAACCCAAGTAGTAGAAGAAGAAGAGTTGGTTCTTATATGCCGCTTTTCCCTACCCGAAGGAGGCTCAAAGCAGCTTACAGTCGCCTTCCCATTCCTCTCCCCACAACAGACACCCTGTGGGGTGGGTGAGGCTGAGAGAGCCCTGATATCACTGCCCAGTCAGAACAGCTTTATCAGTGCCGTGGCAAGCCCAAGGTCACCCAGCTGGCTGCATGTGGGGGAGTGTTCGTGCCAGATTAGAAGTCCACACTCTAAGCACCACTACACCAAGCAGTCTGCATCCAAACTGACCTGCTGTTGCAAACCACTTCTATAAGGGCATGGCAATCCCCAAGTCCTGATCCTGCCATTACTTTCAGCAACTGGGTCCCTGCATTCCTGCAAAGGTCTCCCTTCTCTTTCCAGTTCCCTGTGACTGGGGGGGGGGGGAGATCTGTAGCCCAGCACTTCTTCTTCTCTCTTTAAATTCTTGTCTTTGCTCTAACAGGGGCAGGTGTTTCAGGTGAGCTGGGTACAGGGCTCAGGTGTGGGAGGCTTGTCATGAGGAGATGAACCTTCTCTACAATCTTCCTCCAGAGACTGGGCTTCAGGCTGTTGGCTGGTTACATGTGGATCCAAACTGACAGAGACAGATTCGTCCTCTCTCAGAGGAGTCCTCCTGTACCGAGGGCTGACTCATGACACTCTTCTTAAAAACCTATTTCTGGTGCCCTCTTGATATCCCAAAATAATCCGTTTTCCTAAAATAGAACGGAAGGCCCTGAACAGGTAGGCCTCCGTGGGCAGAGAAGGCATCGAGTATTTCATTTCAAGGTATTAATTTGACCTCCTAAATGCATCGTCATTGCTCTTCACCCGTTTAGATCTAAAGAGATCTGATCTGAAGCCAGTTTCATATCAACGTGCTTCCGTTCCCGGCATTGTATGAGGAGCTCAAATTCCCAGGTATGGGCTTGTGCCCCTCTGAAAGTTTAAACAGCCACAGGGCTGCTGGCGACAAAGTACAAGGATTTCCAATTAACAGTTTGTCTGATTTGTCCAATTTATTTTATACCCAGAAAGGCCATCAAAAGCCTCTATTAAGGCATTACAGCTGGGAAAGATGATTTGAGGTTAGAGAGGACTGGACGTGCGTCTCTAGCGAAAGCCTATTGAGGCCCAAATTTATGGTCTCCCAACTGAACCGCCCTAATCGATTTTGCTTGATGTATCATACAGACAAACGGTTCTTCAGCTGAATCAAAATATAGTGAGACAAGGATGATCCAAGTCCTATGAGGAAAGGCTGAGGGACTTTGGACTGGTCAGCCTGGAGAAGAGGAGGTTTATTGATTTATTTTTAAATTTATACCCCGCCTTTCACGACAGTGTCACCTTGAAGCGCTTTATAGGGGACAGGATTGCTCTCTTTAAGCACTTGAAAGGTTGTCACTTAGAGGAGGGCAGGGAAAGGTTCCTGCTGGCAGCAGAGGATGGGACCCGCAGTTTAAACTATGCATAGGATGGTATTGGTTAGATATCAGGAGAGGGTTGTTCACAGAGTAGTTCAGCAGTGGAATCCTCTGTTTGAGGAGGGGGTGAGCTTGCCCTCATTGGCAGCCTTCAAGCAGTGGCTGGACAGATACTTATCCTGGATGCTTTAAGCTGATCCTGCATTGAGAAGGGGGTTGGACTAGATGGCCAGAATGGCCCCTTCTAACTCTATGATTCTCTGTGGAACAAATAGAATCAATACAAAGTGAAATCCTGTCTCTTGAAGTCTTGTGTGGACCCCCACCTGCGTGTTTAAAAAAGCAAACCAACAAAAGCAGAACATTCTCCAATGTCTCCATTTTATCCCAGACTTTCTTCCCTACAACATTTTGCATTTTACAGTCATCGAGATGATGAAATACTCTGACTGCATCAGCTCCAAGAGCGAAAAGGTTTATTCTCCAATTATTTAGGTGGCTTTAGCTCTGCCGTGTCCCTAATCAGAATTCTACCCAAACTTCTGCAGAGTCAGCAGGAAACTGGGTTCTTTTTTAAGCTCTCAGATCATTCAAGGGAATTATTTTTTTTTTAAAAAAATCTGAGAGCTGGAAATATTTTTCATTAAAAAAAAAGTCACTTCCAATCACCCTTGCAAGTGAACTCTGCCTGCTGCCATGGTCCCCAGCCGCTGAATCACTGCGTCTTTGGTCTGTGAAGTCATTCAGTAATGCTATTGATGAAAACTCCTTCCTGACCTCTGAGAAACATTAATCATATATCTTTAGTAGCGATATCAGTTCCTTGACAGACACCGCGAACAATGGAAAAGGAAGGGCGCTCAATCCAAAATATACCGATAATGTTGCAAAGGTCAAGCAACCTCAAAAACAATATTTTACACAGAGAGAGAGAGACACACACACAAAATATGGTGCACACAACAGAAAAAGTCAAAGACATAAGGTCTGAGCATGCGCGTTTGCGGCCGCGCATGGCGCAAACATGCATGTGCGGCCACGCATGTGCGGCATGCGCGGCCGGGTGATCGCCCTCCCCGCCGCCACTGGTCCGCAGCCTCAAGAAGGTTGCGGACCGCTGCCGTGACTGACAAGACTTTAAGCATTTTGGCCCCTAAGGCCTTCATCAGTTGTCTATAATATATGCTATTTCAAAGAAACACACATGAAAAAGTTAATGCATATATGGAGTTGCTTTCTTATTTGTTGTGTGGTTGCTAAATAGGGTTGCCAGATCTGGTTTGGGAAATGCATGGAGGCTCTGGAGGTGGAGCCGGGAATGGGCGGGATTTGGGGTGGGGAGAGACCTCAGTGGAGTATAATGCTACAGACTCTACCCTCATAGCAGCTGTTTTCTCCAGGGGACCTGATCCCTGTTGCTTGGAGATGAGCTGTAAAACCATGGGATTCCCAGGTCCCACCTGGAGCCTGGCATCCCTCTAATGCAGGGGTAGTCAACCTGTGGTCCTCCAGATGTCTATGGACTACAATTCCCATGAGCCCCTGCCAGCAAATGCTGGCAGGGGCTCATGGAAATTGTAGTCCATGGACATCTGGAGGACCACAGGTTGACTACCCCTGGTCTAATGAATGGGCCTCTTCTCATGATAACTGCACACACCACATGAAATCTTCAGCGATGTAGCAATCCAATGTGTAATTTCCAGCATCTCTGGATATGTGTTTCATCAATCATATGTTGACAGGCCCTGCCATTGGACGGGGTCCATCAAGGAATAATAGTCAGCATCTTCCTGCTTTCCAGGCCGTGCAGCTACTGAGACACCCACATGATAGATTCAAATGGTTAGCCGCGTCGGTCTGAAGTAGCACAATGAAATCAGAGTCCAGTGGCACCTTTAAGACCAACAAAGATATATTCAAGGCGTGAGCTTTTGAGTGCAAGCACTCTTCCTCAGACTATGAACTTCAATCATGACAGTGGCAATATAAAGCAAAAATTAATTCTGTTACGTTAGTAAACTGTGCCACACATCCGAAAACAGCCATAGGATAACTCTTTGCCAAAACAGCCAGTCAATCCCCTCAAACTCAGTTGTAGTTAACAAAAACTTAGGAGGAATAAAACATGTTACATTTGGCCCCAGAAACCAGCACAGCTCAGTTTTTGGTTCCTAACCCCGTACCCGAAGAAGGAAGCAGTGATTCACAAAAGCTCCACCCCTGTCACAAATTTTGCTAGTCTTAAAGGTGCTACTGGACTCCCTCTCTATTCCATTGCTACAGACAAGACAAGGACGTTTGCCCATCTTGATCCTGTGCCATGGCAGGGTCAGCCTTGACAGTAACTTTCTGGCAGTCGTGTTCTCACAGCCTAACCTACCTCACAGGGGATAGGATAAGGTGGGTTTGAGCAGTGATCCCCAACCTTTTTATCACCGGGGACCACTCAACGCTTGACAATTTTACTGAGGCCCTGTGTGTGTGTGTGTGTGGGGGGGGGTAGTTTACTCCTCTACTCTCAACCACTGCCCTAACGCTCTCTGACCACTATGGTAATGTTTAAGCATCCCTTCAAAATAAGATACAGACATGCCACAACAATGAACATAAGGAACATTTTATTTTCATGGAAATTTTAATTCATGACAATGACAAATCAATGAGAACCCTGAGCTTGTTTCTCTGCAACGAGATAGTCCCACCTGGGAGTGATGGGAGACAATGACACCCGAAGTGTGTTGTAAAGGGCTGGGGGGGGGGGGAGAAGGCGTCCTTCACGGCCCACCTCCAATTAGTCGATGGATCACATGTGGTCCACGGCCCACAGGTTGGGGATCGCTAGGTTTGAGGATACAATGGGGGTCAGTAGCCCCCTGGGAACAGCAGTGGAGGCAAAGGGAGGTGATGCAGGGGGAAGGGGAGAATCAGCAAAAATTGCTGCCCCCTCTTCAAGACTTCACTAATGCACCATGCAGGTCCACTTAGTTCAGTTTTAAGCTAGCCGGCTGTGCTCCCTACAATTAGCGGCAGAAAAAGTTTCCTTTAAGATCTGCTCTCTGAGCTCCATTTAAACCGGAGCTACTGGGTCCTGAATTTGGAAGGCTCTGAGCGCAATGCAGGCATTCTGCCTCTGAGCCGCAGCCTATGAAATTAAGCGTGACAAAGAGAATTACATTCCAAGGAGTGTTTTATGTGTGATCAAGAGTTGTGCAAAGGTACTGCTGCCAGATAACCCGGTGGCTCTTCGCTTCTGTTGTTTTCCTTTTGGATATCCACCAGCATGCAAGTCAATGTCATTCTGTAGCAAATTAAAAGCCAAGATGCGTTAAATGAACTTGTGTCCCAAAATGCAGGAAGAACAGTTCCCAGAGAGAGAGAGAGAGAGAAAGAGAGAGAGAGACAAAGAGAGAGACAGGGAGACAGAGACAAAGAGAGACAGAGACAAAGAGAGACCCCCAATGGAAATAAATTGGGTTATTTGTCTTCTAATCCCCATTTGCCCTTCCATTCTTTTGGGGATGAAAACAACTGAGGAGAAAAGTCCATTTCACAATGACGTATTTTAACAAAGGCGACTCTGAATGAAGATTAATTTTCTTCACTCACATTAGGGAAAACTTGGCTTAGAAATTGCCCAGTTGTCAGTATTTCCAATTTGTACTGGGAACATGGTTATTGGAGTAAATTTTTTGCAGAGCAAATGTATATTAGGCTGTGAGTGCTGGACTGTAGCTAATGGAAATGAATGGGGGCAATGTTTGGTGAGGCCTACTTGCGGAGTCCTAATTAGAGAACTCAAGAAGTGTTCCTCAGAAAGAAGGCCAAGCTTACAAAGAAGAAGGCCAAAGGGCAACTCCGAGACAACTGACTCAGTTCACTTATAACTAGGGTTGAAGAAGAAGAGTTGGTTCTTATATCCTGCTTTTCTCTACCAGAAGGAGCCTCAAAGCAGCTTACATTCGCCTTCCCTTCCTCTCCTCACAACAGACACCCTGTAAGGTGGGTGAGGCTGAGGCAGCCCTGATATTGCTAAAGAAGAAGAGAGTTTGTTCTTATATGCCGCTTTTCTCTACCCGAAAGAGTCTCAAAGCGGCTTACATTTGCCTTCCCTTTCCTCTCCCCACAACAGACACCCTGTGAGGGAGGTGAGGCTCAGAGAGCCCTGATATTACTGAAGAAGAAGAAGAGTTGGTTCTTGTATGCCGCCTTTCTCTACCCGAAAGATGAGGGTAGGCGTTTATTACCCTCCTTTTATCTTCATAATCAGGGTGGGCTACATCATAATAAAAAAAATACAGAATAAGAAATATATAAATATATAAAAATGCAATATACCATAAATAATTAAGCGTCTAAAACATCTAAAAACAGTTCCCTCTTTAATGGTGTCAAGGAAGAAGAAAGGGGGCAGAGGAGGCTTCCTGGCCCCCTCTGATATGCAACTGGGGCTCTAACAGGGAGGCCAGCTCAATTCAGTGATATTATAGGCGTTTGGCAGGGGCTCGTGGTAATTGTAGTCCATGGACATCTGGAGAGCCACAGTTTGGCCATCCCTGCCCTCTGGGATGTTCTAGAATCATAGAATCATAGAATGATAGAATCATAGAGTTGGAAGGGACCTCCTGGGTCATCTAGTCCAACCCCCTGCACTATGCAGGACACTCACAACCCTCTCACTCATCCACTGTGACTTGCCATCCCCTTGAACCTTCTAGAACTTGCACATATTTTAAAGTGATCTCAGGGGAAAGCAGAGACTTTGATACAGCTGTCATACAACACACGGCTCTTTTACGGAGTACCCTTTTCCTCTTTTTTAAAGGAATCCGGCACCCTTGTACAGTGGCTCACTTTATCGTGCAATTAAAGCCTCTTATCATGCCAGGCGATGCTGTTAAAAATAGCCCGCATCCCTCCGCAGACCAGGAGGATAAAGTCAGAGAGAAGAGTGCTATTTGAACAGCGTTTGATAACAGAAGTCTCCGAGATTAGTTTTGAAAAGTAGCTGGAGGGGCCTTTTGTGGGATGGAGCAGGAAAAAAGGGTATTCAGAAAGAGAAAGGGGAGAAAAGGGGGTGGGGGAAGAAAAATACAGCAACATATCTGATTTATAAACAAAGGCCTGACAGGTAGAGGAACTTCTGGCTGGATTTAAGTGTGTGTAGGGCTTATGTGGTGACAATGATACAGAGCACCTGCTTGGCTAGCAGAAGGTCCCAGGTTCAATCCTCAGCACCTCCAGGTAATAGGATTGTCTATTCTGGTGGTAGTATAGGGAGTGGGGACAGGGGGGGGGGTGCCACTGCATCACCATGTATTACGTAACTTCCAAGTAGGGTTTGCTGGCTCTGGGATGTTTTGGGTGGAGCTGGGACTGAGTGGGATTTGAAGAAGAAGAGTTGGTTCTTATATGCCGCTTTTCTCTAACTGAAGGAGTCTCAGAGTGACTTACAGTCGCCTTCCGTTTCCTCTCCCCACAACAGACACCCTGGGAGGGAGGTGAGGCTGAGAGAGCCCTGAGATTACTGCTTGCTCAGAACAGAAGAAGAAGAGTTGGTCCTTCTATGCTGCTTTTCTCTACCCAGAGGAGTCTCAAAGCGGCTTACATTCACCTTCCCTTTCCTCTCCCCACAACAGACACCCTGTGAGGTAGGTGAGGCTGACAGAGCCCTGATATTTCTCAGTGCTGTGGCAAGCCCAAGGTCACCCAGCTGGCTGCATGTGGGGGAGTGCAGAATCAAACCCAGCTCACTAGATTAGAAGTCTACACTCCTAACTAAGATACCAAGCTGAGGCAAGCAAGGAGGAACTTCTGTGGAGTATAATACTATGGAGTCCACCCTCCAAAGTAGCCATTTTCTCCAGGGAACTGACCTTTTAAGTCTGGAGATTACCTATAATTTCAGGGGAACCCCAGGTGCTACTTGGAGACTGGCCAAGGAAAGCCCAGGTCTCAAAGGTTTGGATAATACTGCCCAAGAAAATCCCCAAAAAAACTTTAGTTGGAAATAGATATTAATTATTTGGAAAGGAAGGAACAGGACCGGGAGACCTTACCCCTGACAGCCTAGCTTCTATATTTAGCTGAAAAAAGGAAGAAGGAACAAAGACGTAACTAAGGGAGGATGTTTTTGAGTGGGCCTAGCAAGACCGGAAGCCTTCCTTTTATTTTGGATGTTCCCACCACCTACTGTTGGTTCACATTCTCTGCCTCCCTGAATTCTACCCAGCCAACAGGAGGGGAGATCAGACAGAAGACAACTAATCACAAAAGAACCGTTTGTATTACCTGTTCTTTTGTAGTTGGGAAGCTTGGCCTGAAAGGATGATGGAACAGTGAGGAAAAAGATGGGGATACACATTTATTTCCTCCCAAATTCATTCTGCTTGAGAGCATAATAAAGGTTATCCCCACTTCCCCCTGCATCACAGTGATGCATGGCCCCAGAAGGACCAGCTATAGAGAAAGGTTTCTTTGACAGAGAATCTCTTTCTCTCCTCTTTTAATTTTTCTTGCTCTTTTTTTTGTTGAAAAAAAAAAGAACCTCACCACAACACATTATGCAAACATCAGGGAAATTACCAGCCCAGCTGTTACAGGGCCACTATGTAATGTGATCTCTAGAATGTTAGATACCTTCTCCAGCTGGTTATCAAGACTGTAATTAATCCCTGACAATTCTTTATGCGTCTCTTAAAAATAAATACCCCAGTCTTGCTCAAATTAACTCATTCCATGCTCTGAATGTATGGGGTGTTGATGGAAGGCAAAAGAAGAGCTTTTCAGTACCTGCAGGAGTCTCAAAGCAGCTTAAAATTGCCTTCTTTTCCTCTCCCCACAACCACACACCCTATGAGGTAGGTGGAGCTGAGAGAGCTCAGAGAGAACTGCAACTGGCCCAAGGTCAGTGCATATGGAGGAGGAGTGGGGAATCAAAACTGGTTCTCAGGATTAGAGGCCATCGTGGTTAACTGCTGGCTCTCATCTGGATCTCTGGATAGTATCCAGAGAGAATGGGCAGATGATTGGATGAGGCCAATCTGGGTCCAGTCTAGGTTTGCTGGTCTCCTGATTGGGATAGGGAATCCCCTGACAACAGGCTCTCCATCCTATAGATTTTCTGGAAATTCCTGGAGCTTTGGGGGAGGGGGAAGGGAAGGACCTCATCAGCATATAACACCATAGAGTCTACCTTCCAAAGTTGCCATTTTCTCCAGTGGAACCTAAGTTTCCGCTCTGGAGCTCAGCTTCAATTCTGGAAGATTTCCTGGCTGCATCTGGAGATTGGGAACCCTTACTTCCTCCTCAACTCCACAGCAGCCCGAACTGCAGTTTAAACTGCAGGGAGAGCCAGTTTGGTGCAGTGGTTAGGAGTGTGGACTTCTAATCTGGCATGCCGGGTTCGATTCTGCGCTCCCCCACATGCAGCCAGCTGGGTGACCTTGGGCTCGCCACGGCACTGATAAAGCTGTTCTGACCAAGCTGTGATATCAGGGCTCTCTCAGCCTCACCCACCTCACAGGGTGTCTGTTGTGGGGAGAGGAATGGGAAGGCAAATGTAAGCCTCTTTGAGATTCCTTCAGGTAGAGAAAGGCGGCATACAAGAACCAACTGTTCTTCTTCTTCTTCTAAAAAAGACCAAAGAGCCCTGGTAGCGAGAAATCTCCACGAGACTCTGCTGTCACTCCCCAAGATGTTCTTGCTCCTTCATTACTCTCTTATTACCGTCAAGTGACCTCACCGTCTTCAGCGCTATGGGGAGAACTGCCCGAGGTGTGCCGATTTCATTTCCTCCATGAAGGACTTTTTGCCGATGTTCAATGACACAGCTAATCTGCTACCTGGGAAAGGCTTTCTGTCGCAGGCTGTGTGTAGCGCACCATGGGAGCGAGGAAAAGAGAAGGGAAGCTCTCTCGCCTGGGAAAGGGTCTTCTCCATCCTAGGAGAATGGCTGGTTTTTCACGGCTCATACGTAACCCCCCCCCCTCCCCGAGCTTTGAGAATATCGCCTGAACAAGTTATCACCGTCCCCGGCTTTTAGTAACTAAATCTTTAACGAAATTGGTGCAAGAGGCTTCAGTTTGGTGCATGAAATCTCCCACCTCCTGAGGCTCAACGAGCAGACTAAACTCCCTCTCTAAACTGGAGTAGAAGCACACCTGTCGAATGCAGCTGTTACATGGTTGAGACAGGTGGCAGCGGCAGGAAGCAACCGTATCCCGCATTCTGCTTCTCATTGTTCAACGCTTACTTGCCATTGCTTTGGGCCCTTCTCTATAATTTCACGAGCATTTCAGTTATGTAATCATAGCCCTGGTACTGCTAGCTGCACCGAGAATTCACTGGTGTTATTTTCCTGTTATTTTCCAACAAAGCTGACTTATGACTAGGAACTCCTTCCAGGTAGTTTACCTGCAAGTCTGTCTTCACCTTTCTATGGAAAAAGACATTTCTTCCCAGAGCTGCTGGCAGACTGCCACGTGAACCTGTGAACATAGGGAAAGGAAGCAAGCCACTGAGATGTCAGGGGAGCATCAAATGCACTTGTGGAAACAGGAATGGAAGGCCGAACAGCCAGGATGAGGACTGAGGCTAGCGGCTGTCTGCTAGATGGATGGACAGTTCAAAGCCTGAACAACTTCGAGCAGACTGATTGCAGTCTAAACCTCACTGAGTTGCTCTGAATGGAATTGCACTACCACTGGTGTCAGGGAACTGGTTTCTCGAAACTTCAAGGAATGGCTAACCTGGTCCTTGCAGGGAGTGCTCTTGGTTCTGTTCAGAATATGGTTGCTAGCTCCCTCCTGATGTCCGGTGAGCGATGAGGGGTATATGGTTGCCAGCTCCAGGTTGGAAACTCCTGGACATTTTGGGGGTGGAGCTCAGGAGAGCAGAGACCTCAGTGGGGCATAATGTCATAAAGCACCCATTTTCTCCAGGGGGACTGTTCTCTGAGGTCTGGAGATGAGCAGTAAGTCCAGGAGATCTGCAGGCACTGCCTGGAGATGGCATCCCTAGTTCTGTTTGATGTAGTGGCTAAGTGGTGGCTTCTAATTTGGTGAGCAAGGTTCGATTCCCCAGAAAGGACTAGACCGATAAAGAGAAGAATTTTCAGTAGGACCAAAAATGGAAAAGGCTTGAGACAATGCAATCCTGCAGAGGGGAAGTAAGTAACTAACAATTATGTAAGACCTTTAATCGCAGTGAGCATCCGTATTCTCCCCAGAAGTGTTTTCTACTGCAATGAGTATCATGTTCAGAACTTGTATCATGTTCCATTTATGAACCGATCTAAAATAAGGATTACTTGGGTGGTTACCAGCATTCAGCAGCAGATGTCTTTGGTTTCTTTTTTAACAAATGTAATCCTTTTTGAATAACAATTTGTGTGGGTTTAGTTTTCCTTGGTTAGAACACTGCTTTACAGAGCACATGATGCCTCCTTATAGTCTTAAGCATCAAACAGCAGCAGTTAGTTACAATACAAAGTCACAGCCCTCTTTAATCAAGCGGAACTGTGAATAGTGACACCTAGTGACAGAATATAGCATTACATTTTCTAAAACAAAGAGGAAAAGAGGAAACAGCAAAACCTCAAAATGGCTGTCATAATAGGTGGGGAAAAACCTCAAAATGGCTGCCATAGGAAGCAGGGCAAAACCTCAACATGGCTGCCATGGGAAGCAGGGCAAAACCTCAAAATGGCTGCCATGGGAGGCAAGGCATAACCTCATAATGTCATGGAGTGAAGTCATGCATAACTCTAACAGTAAAGCGTTAGCATTTCAGAAATAAGCTCAGTTTAATAAGATGCTCTTTTAAATTAAGTTATTATTTAAAAACATTTTCTGGCATACTCCTTCAAGTATGCAGTGAAGATCCTTGAACTGTGGTGGCAAAGCAACTGCCAAAGCAACTTCCAACCAGCAAAGCTGCCAAAGCAACTTTCTAAAACTCTGCACAGTCGATGAGCTCTCCAACGCCCTTTTAAAAACACCGGGCAGGCACCAGGAGAGGAGTCGGCAGGTGCCATGGTGTCCAAAGGGAATAACACTGAAGACTCTTGCTCTATGCCAGCCTTTTTCAACTTGTTTACCATTGAGAAACCTCTGAAACATTCTTCAGGCTTCAGGAAACCCCAGAAGTGGTGCGATGATGAAGAATATGTGGTCATATCTCCAGATAAATGTTTAACAATTAAAATATATATATATAAATTAATTAACTCCCACTCATTCTAGAAATCCTTCCAGGGCCTTCAAGAAACCCCAGCCCCCCCCTCCCAATGAAACCCTGGTTGGGAAAGCCTGCTCTATGCCATCTCTAAATGTCCCCCACTGGAGGCTGAAAAGACATCCTGATCAGGTCAACCCCACAGAAGGTCATCCACATTTGTCCCCCAGAAATGCAATCTGATGACTGTGCAAGATGTATTCGTTCGGCCGCCAAAGAAACAGAAGTTTGGAATCAGCTAACGGGGCAAGACAGCTGTACGGTATAATCAAAAGGAGGTAAAACTGTCGAATGCGGCAAAGCGCAGCTCCGAGGGGGGTCTGCACTTCATGCACTATTGCTTCCTTGGCACCACGTTGCCAGATGGTTAAGGACAGTGAGAAAAGAAACGTAGCACCCATCTTCCCCTCCTTAGCCCTTCTCCCCACACACATCCAAAACAAAATTGCTGCTCATTTGCACAGTTGTTGACGAATAAGCAAAGTTTCTTGAAGAGGTTTTTAAAAAAAAATTCATTGGTACCGTGCAGAATTCTCTGGCCTGCTTTCCAAGTGTGCAAAGTCCCTCGATCCCTTTGATCGGCTGCTGTGAACTGTTATCTCTGGGTCTGGATGCAGTGTAGAGTGGTCGCTCCCAAGTGAGGCCTGGAGATCTCCTGGGATTACTTCTGATCTCCAGAGATCAGCTCACATCCCATGGAGAAAATGGCTGCTTTCAATGTTGGATTCTATGGTTGTATACTCTGAAGAGATATCTTCTCAGGTTCCACTCCCAGAAGTTTCCAAAACATTTTTAAACCAGAGAAGATGACCCTAGCGTAAGGTGGCCAGATTGTCCCACTTTTGGAGGGACATCTGGGAGTACCTGGCAAATTGTACGTATGTTGAAATTTAAAAAAATATATATTACAATACTATTTTTGTGTTCTATGCATTCTATGAAACTTTGTTGCTCCATGTAGACCAAAATTTTAATCAAGAACCCCCCTGGTCAATGTTGTCCTGCTTTACCAATGTTAAAATCTGGTCACCTTATTCTAGGCCAGTCTTTCTCAACTTTTTTACCATTGAGAAGCCCCTGAAACCTTCTTCATGCTTCGAGAAACCCCTCTGCAACAAGCATGATTAATTCGTGACCCCCCCACCACCTTTCCCCTGCGATATCCTGGAGTGGATATAAGCCTCAATATTTCAAAAACCACCATGAGTAAATGTGCAGATCTCTACTCTTTGCAAAATAACTCTGCCTCGTGCTTCCAACGCTGCAGCAAAGAAGTCTTCCCTGATTGGCCAGGGCATCAGTTCAAAGTCTTCCTGGTTCCTAGTTCCTGGTTGCAAGACTTGTCTTAAAGTGACTGTGCTCCAGAAGCCCTAACTTCTATCAGCAGAGATTTGCCTCTTGGATTTATTCCCCCCTCCTCTGCTGTCTCCAATCCTCTCCCCCCCTTCAAGAAAAGAAAGAAAGAGACTCCTGCTGCGCTTGGCTCCCCCCCCCCCCCGTTCTGAGCTTCCACAATCGAGTGTAGAACACTATCTGTTTCAAGGGGGGGGGGGTAGAGGAAGACCTGAGTTCAAATCGATCTGAATTCAGCAGGACCCACAACGGAATAAACAAAGTAAGTGCAGAATCAGCCTGGGATAAATACCAGGTGATGTTCATCTACAGCTGTCATGAATTTGCTCCTGAATCTCAGTCTGTTTTTTGGCATCTTAAGTTCTGGGACTCAAACATTGGTGTGATATGAATCTATAGCTGTCATGAATTTGCTCCTTGAAATTCCCCCCTGCAAATCTGGATGTTGAGAAAACATGAGGGGAGTCCCTGTTTGCTTAGTAGCAGAGCACATCATGTGCATGCCAAAGACCTCTGGCTCAGTCCCTGGCATTTCTAATTAAAAAAACCCTCTCAAGCAGAAGGAGTGGGAAAGTCTTCTTCTCCTGGGAGAGCTACTGTTGGTCTGAGTTGACCACACCAGGCCAAAGGGATCGACAATCTAACTTGTAGGGGAAGCAGTTTTTTAATATTCTTTCAGCGTGTTTTCATCCAGTGGTTAATATCCGTATCTGATCTCCAGCAACGTGTCCTTTCACAAATTGGATAGTTGATGGCGTTTAATGGAGAACATGCTATGGTTTTTAGTATCTGATAACTAAGACCTTACAACATTTCATACTAAGGTGCTTCTCCACCCCCACCCCCTGCTGCATTTAGTAATTTGTTCTTTAGATTGTAATTTTTTAAACCATCTGGGCTATTATGGGAAGGTTGGCTGCTACCTGCTGGTTATATTGCTTGCTTATGGTTATTGGATTTTAATGGCATTTGCCATTTATTACGCAATTATCTTGATTTTCAACTGTTGTATGTCAATCGTGGTCACTTCTGGATAGAAGAGGGACTCATAAACACAATCCATCAGCCATCCAATAAATGCAGGTGGGATACTTGCCAAAATCATCAACATCAAGAAATGCTGGCAAAAATTCTAACATGCTATCAGTGCATTCCCAAGCAGAATTACGCCCTTTGATGTCCATTGCAGTCAATGTGCTTAATTGTGGGCAGGGTCTAAGTATGCAGAAAAGCTGAGCACATGGCTCTTAAGAGCAAAGTAGATTTACTGCAGAAAAGAACACACCTTATAGGAAAGAGAAGAGAAAGATGCCTGAATGTCTCTCCCAGATGAGAGAGAGGGGGAGAGAACTAACAGTTCTCAGAAGAAATGGGGAAAACCTCAGGAAACCAACTAGACACCAGAAGGGAACAATTTGAAATAGATAGAGGTCCGGAACCTTGCTGTGCTAGGTAGGGCTGCCAGCTCTGGGTTGGAAATGCCTGGAGACTTTGGGGGTGGAATCAGGAGTGGGTGGAATTTGGGGCGGGGAGGGACCTCGATGGAGTATAACGCTTTGGAGTCTACCTTCCAAAGCAGCCATTTTCTCCAGGGAAACTGACCCCTGTCACCTGGAGATGAGCTATATACTGAGAGACCACCTGAGGACTGGCATCCCTAGCTGTCCCCTTTCCTCCCCCTGCAGGATTTTCCAGTCACCCGTCTGCATTAGATCTTGTATATTCTGACATCCGTAAGGGTGTAGCTCTGCTTAGGGGACTGCACGACAAATCCCAGGTATTTTTTTGGATAGTATCTGATGCAGTGGCCAAAGGCTGGCGTCTGCATATCTTTTTGAGGTGGGGCAGCTGGCCAGGCCTAGGATATCCAGTGGGGGGGGGCAGTGCTTGACTCTCCAGCTGTATATTTGCTTTATGTGAGCCCTTCCTCAACCCACTCTTCCAGTGTCACGCCTTGCCCCAAACACACACTGTGAAAGCAGTGGCAGGAGGAGAAGAGATGGGGAGGCGGCAGGGGAGGAGAACATAGGCAGGCGGGCAGGGTGCTGTAAGCAGAGTGGACACAGTGGCAAGCAGAGAAGGGCAGAGAGGCCCCTGGAGAATGCTATGTCCAGGCCCTGTCCTCATTCTTTATTTGTGTGCTGTCCTTTCCTCACATTGAGCTTTCCTCATTAAAAGTACACATTGTACAATCTGCCCTTCCAAGTGCTAGCCAGGGCCGATCTTCTTAGCTTCCAAGATGGCTTGGTCTTCCTTGGGCCAGCATGGTGGAGTGGTTAAGAGCACTAATCTGGCGAGCTGGGTTTGATTTCCTGCTCCTCCACATGGAGCCAGCGGAGTGACCTTGATAGTGCTGTTGTCACAGAGCAGTCCAGTCAGAAGCTCTCTCAGCCACACCTCCCTCACTGGGTGTTGTTCTGGGGAGAGGAAGGGAAGGCAATTGTAAGCTGCTTTGAGACTCCTTCAGGTAGAGAAAAGTGGGGTATATAAACCTGGCTTCCCAACGGTGGGGCAACAGTAACCATGACCTGGATGGCCCAGGCTAGCCAGGTTTCATCAGATGTCAGAAGTTAAGCAGGGTTGGCCTTGACTAGCACTTGGATGGGAGACTGCTGAGGAAGTCCAGGTTTGCCATGGCAAGCCATTTCAGAAACCTTGAAACCCCTACAGCAGGGGTAGTCAAACTGCGGCCCTCCAGATGTCCGTGGACTACAATTCCCAGGAGCCCCCTGCCAGCATTCGCTGGCAGGGGCTCCTGGGAATTGTAGTCCACGGACATCTGGAGGGCCACAGTTTGACTACCCCTGCCCTACAGGATTGCCATAAGCCAGCTGTGACTGGATAGCCCTTTCGACTACCACACCACTAGTTGCAAAACAGATACAGTCTCTTCTCATCTTCTGTTCCAAGGGAGCCATCATGGATCCACATCACAGGTTTGTCACTGAGGACAACAAGAGAGTGTGAACTTCGCTTGAGGGCTTTCAACCAAGCTGTGCTAATGAGGCTCGTGAGCTTCCGATCCTGCTGGAAGAGCCATTTAGAGGCGCTGTGAAGGGCTCAGATGTTTTCCAACCATGGTGACATGTTTTGTGTTTTCCCTTTGTTTGCTCCTTAACCAGCATGTTTCTCTCCCTCTCTCTCTCTCTCTCTCTCTCTCTCTCTCTCTCTCTCTCTCTCTCTCTCTCTCTCTCTCTCTCTCCAGGCTTCTGTGGAAGGGCCTTTCACTTCGTTGGTCCATTAAGTGGATTAATTGATGCCTCGTTATCACAGCGATCAAAGCGTTCGGAGGAGGGGAAATGCTGCGGCTTCTGCTGAACGTGGAGAACACTGTGCAGTATCTCAACTGACTGTGGAGAGTCCTAGACGGATCTCCAAGTGCATTAGCTGAGTCTTGCGCATCTCCGGTGCTTTCGGATGCTTATCGGACACCCCAAATTCCCAAGGATTATGTTTTCAGTGTTTGAAAAGAGAATTTTGCATTGGGGAGGAGAACTCTTTGGAAAGTAGAGCGGCCAGCTTTGGGCTGGGAAATACCTGGAGATTTTGGGGCTGGAGTCTGGTAGGGATAGGTTGGTGAAGGTAGGACTTCAGCAAGGTATAATGGCATAGATTCCAGGGGAACTGATCTTGTCATGTGGAGATCAATTGTAATCATGGGAGCTCTCCTGGTGTCACCTTTTACACCACTTTCTCCCACATTTCTGCTTGGTTTTTCAGAGCCAAAATGTATGTGATATTCTATAGTTACATTCCTATCTAAACACTGCCCTCTTGGCTATCCAGTGAGAGGATTTTTCTTTCTTTCTTTCTTTCTTTCTTTCTTTCTTTCTTTCTTTCTTTCTTTCTTTCTTTCTTTCTTTCTTTCTTTCTTTCTTTCTTTCTTTCTTTCTTTCTTTCTTTCTTTCTTTCTTTCTTCCTTCCTTCCTTCCTTCCTTCCTTCCTTCCTTCCTTCCTTCCTTTCTTTCTTTCTTTCTTTCTTTCTTTCTTTCTTTCTTTCTTTCTTTCTTTCTTTCTTCGTTTCTTCGTTTCTTCGTTTCTTCCTTCCTTCCTTCCTTCCTTCCTTCCTTCCTTCCTTCCTTCCTTCCTTCCTTCCTTCCTTCCTTCCTTCCTTCCTAGAATCATAGAATCATAGAGTTGGAAGGGGCCATACAGGCCATCTAGTCCAACCCCCTGCTCAATGCAGGATCAGCCCAAAGCATCCTAAAACATCCAAGAAAAGTTCCTTCCTTCCTTCCTACCTTCCTACCTTCCTACCTTCCTTCCTTCCTTCCTTCCTTCCTTCCTTCCTTCCTTCCTTCCTTCCTTCAGGGCTAAGGTGACCAGATTGTCCCACTTTTGGAGGGACATCTGGGGGCACCTGGCAAATTGTACATATGTTGCAAGTAAAAATATATATATTACAATGCTATTTTTGCGTTCTATGAAACTTTTTGTTGTTCCATATAGACCAAATTTTTAATTAAGAACCCCCCCCCCCCCCCCGGTCAATGTTGTCCCGCTTTACCAATGTTAAAATCTGGTCACCTTATTCTAGGCCAGTCTTTCTCAACTTTTTTACCATTGAGAAACCCTTGAAATCTTCTTCATGCTTTGAGAAACCCCAGAAGTGGCGCTGACTACTTTGGGCGCGAACGGCTGCTTGAGACGCTGAATCGCCCAACCCTACTGTGGACACACCCACCCAGGATTCCTCCCCTTCCTACCCCCTTCTGGGCCCATCACTGGCCATTTTGGGAGGAGGGGAGGGCCAATATGACCATTTAAGGTCCTATCTCCCAATAAATGTCAATCTGTGGTTTCGAGCCACAAGATGTAGATGGAACACTATGTTTGAGTCAGTGATGCTCTGTATCTTTGGTGCTTGGGAAGGCCATGTTGGGAGGGCTTCTGGAGTTCTGGCCCTGCTGGAGGACCTCCTCATGGCACCTGGGCTTTGTGTGACACAAAGTGTTGGACTGGATGGGCCATTGGCCTGATCCAGCATGACTACTCTTACATTCTTACATCTGGTACAGTGATGATGCTAAGAAAGCTCAAAAGCACGAGCTGAATGGTTAAAAGATGAAATCCAGACCTCCCTGATCCATTAACCAAGAACCCCAACTGGTGGATGGCTATAATCAGATTCAACCCTACAGGAAATGATTGACAAAACCACAATCCGATTGCTGGAGGATTTACGTGGCTGACAAGAACGCAGCTCTTTAGAGTTCCACAGATGACATTTTAGCGGCTGTGTTTCCCCTTGCTTTGTGTGTGTGTGTGTGTGTGTGTGTTAGTGACAGCCGAGCTGATTATATTTGACATTTACACATCAAATGCTGTTTTCCATGTGTCGGGCCATAAGCATTTTTACCAGGCTCCTGTGGGTGAAACATCTTGAGCTGTAGCAGCCTGTAATCATTTTGTTGACAATAATGGGGAGAACGGTGGGACAGGGAAATAACTTGAAGTAATTGGATTGAGTGAGGGAAAACAATAATTTAAACTGAATTACCAGCCTGATCGCTGGAACAGATAACTCCCCCCCCCCCCACTTCGTTCATTTTAAGCAGGCTCCGTGGCTCCTTCTTGCCTGACCTTCGTGGTGAACGAAAGACACCTCAAAAAGTCTGGAGAAAGCATTTCAAGAGGAAAGACTTAGGGAGCTGGTTTCGACTTTTCTGTCTTCCGGTCGTCCGTGACAGGAGATGTGGAAAGCGTTTCACATTGGTTCGTAAACAGAAGCTGCAGGCAATAGTGACTCACCCATAGGAGCCAAGCCTGAATGTAAATGGCTTTCCGGAACGTTCTTCGGAGCCCTGTTCCTTGGCAATGCCACCCAAAGAATAACACACAGTCGGCGAGAGGAAACCATCTTATCAGACTGAGTTCTCTTGGGGGAAACAAGGGAGGGTTGATTCATGTGCCTGCTTCCAGCTTCATCTTTCCTTGGGCCGCCAACTTTGGGTTAGGAAATTCCTAGAGATGGGTGTCTGTGTGTAAAGCTGGTGGAGGGTAAGGGTGGAGTACCTTGGTGGAGTATAATAGCATAGAGTCCACCCTCCAGAGCTGCCATTTTCTCCAGGGGAATTGATTTCTGTCATGTGGAGATCAGTTGTAATTCTGGGAGACCTCCAGGCACCACCAGGAGGCTGGCAACTCTAAGTCTTTGCCAGAGTGCTTTTCAATGGTATTGGTTTCCCTCATGTAGTGATTGGGTAATGTTTTGTTTTTAACTTGCCACCAAATTTCCTGGGAGGTCCAGGAAAGGGCAACTAAAAATGTTAAAGTCCAGGAAAGTCCAGGAAAAGGCAACTAAAAATGTTAAAGTCCAGGAAAGTCCAGGAAAGGGCAACTAAAAATGCAGCATCTTCCCTACAGAGCCAGCATAGAGAACCAGGTTTGAGTCCCCTTTCCTTTTCCACATGTAGATTGCTGGGTGACCTTGGGCCTGTTATGGTCCTCTCAGAGCTCTCTCATTCCCACAAGGTGCCTGGTATGCGGAAAAGAAGAGAAGGAAATTGTAAGCCACTTTGAGGCTCTTTAATGTAGAGTTAAAATGGGGTCTAAAATCCTTCTCTTTATGGGGATGCCAGCCTCCGGGTGGGACCTGGGGATCCCCTGGAATTACAGCTCATCTCCAGACTAAAGAGATCAGTTCCCCTGCAGAAAAGATCTGCTTGGGAGGGGGGACTCTATAGCGCTGGACTCCACTGAGGTCCCTGTTTTCTCCACGCTATATTTCCAAATCTTTAGGAGTTTCCTAAGCTGGAACTGCAACCCTATCCCCATCCCCTGCCAGTGGCCACAATAACCCTATTTTCTATATTAAGGCTTTGGACAGTAAGAAAAAAAAATCAGACGAATGAAGGCTGAATTCAGTGCTATAAACAAATGCTTTTTAAAATCCCAGGGTCAATCTATGTATTACCATTTTTTTGGTGTTCTTTTTCAATTAGCTTTCTTCTTTCTTTCTTTTGCAAATGCAGGTACTGGTGTTGCTTTTTCATGGAGGGGAAGATGGTGTCATACCCTGCCGAGTTCCCTCCCCTCCAGAAGCCCAACCCTCTCCAGGGTTCACCTCCAAATCTCCAGAGACTTCCCAACCCAGAGCCAGGCTAGTAATTGCAGGGAAACCCTTTTTGCCCACACATCCCACTAATATGAAAACAGAGCTCTTCCAGAAGAGGATGGAGCAGAGTTGTTCTCTCTTGCCCCAGAGGGATGGACCAGAACCAATGGGATGAAATTAATTCAAAGGAAATTCCATCTAAACATCCGGAAGTAGTTCCTGACAGTCAGAGCGGTTCCTCAGTGGAACAGGCTTCCTCGGGAGGTGGTGGGTTCTCCATCTTTGGACATTTTTAAACAGAGGCTGGATAGCCATCTGACAGGGAGTCTGATTCTGTGAAGGCTTAAAGGGGTGGCAGGTGACAGTGGATGAGCGATAGGGTTGTGAGTATCCTGCATAGTGCAGGGGGTTGGACTAGATGACCCAGGAGGTCCTTTCCAACTGTATTATTCTATGATTTTACGATTCTAATTTAGGGGTACCAATTTTGCCAAACTCCAAGTTGGATAGAAACACTATAGGAGAACACAAAAACAACGTAATGGGAGAAAAGAAACAACAAATTGTGTGACCAAAATATGAATCTGTGTCTTGAGAAGCACAATGCCAGAAGGGTAAGTGAAAAGTCTCTTTATTGTATTAACAAATCTTCATTCTGTGCAAAGTTAATCCAGAGGAAATAATCCATGGACAAATGTGTCTCCTTGAAGCCATGCCGAAAGCCGAAGCAATGCTGAAAAGGTTCCGAGGAGTCCTTGTTTCAGAAGGGTTTCCTCAACAGCAAAGCCTGTGAGGCATAAAAATCACCTCTACGGAGGAGCCAAGCTCAAAATGGCTGCTTTCCCTTTTCTTTCTCAGCCAGTCCATTGGAGGTACTGCTTCTGCCCCCTGATTAAAACTGTATTACCACTGGCAGAAATAACAGCTCCCCTGAAGAAAACGGTTGCATGGGAGGATGGACTTTATGTTATTGTACCTCAGCTCCCTTCCCTCCTCAAACTGTGCCCTCCCCAGGCTCCGCCCCCCCCCATTTTACAGGACTTCCCCAACCCGGATTCTATTTATTTATTTATTTTATATCCCACACTTTTTCTCCCTGGAGGACTTGGAGCAGCTCAGAACTGGCAACCCTAAGTTGCATTCCTGGTGCTGTGACCATGTTCCTCTGGACACACCAGATGGTTATTTTCTTCTGCAAAAGTGCAGAGTGGATTTTTCCATCCTCAACACTCAGGTAAAAGTCCTCAGATTAATCTACGGCCCAGTATGTGTTTCCCGAGCTGGAATATAGATGTGCTGTCCCTTGTCCAATAAGCAGCGACCCAAATTTTGATCTGAATTCTTACGCGCTTATGCTCACCTTTGCAGAAATGGATCCAGGGAACATCTAGTGCAGGGGTAGTTAAACTGCGGCCCTCCAGATGTCCATGGACTACAATTCCCAGAAGCCCCTGCCAGCATTTGATGGCAGGGGCTTCTGCGAATTGTAGTCCATGGACATCTGGAGGGCTGCAGTTTGACTACCCCTGATCTAGTGTCTCATGAAGCAGAGGCTGTTCAAAGATCACACAACTGATGGCTAGGACATTTGCTGAAGTTTATTTTGACCTCTCTCCCCACGGATCTGCTGAACTGTTTGAATCTGCTTTAACTTCCCAGGTTTAGAATAAGGGGAAGGGAAGTCTAAGGCAAACTCATCTGTGTGTGATTGGGCCCTCCCATAACATGCTAGCCGACTGATGCTATCCTTGTTTCCCAAAAAGTAAGCCCAATTGTCCTTGAAAGGATTTATCCAGTGTAAGCATATATGATCCCCACATACCTACTACAGCCTTAAAAATATTAGATCCCAGGTAACAATCCTTCAAATGGATTCAAGTGGATAACCGTGTTGGCCTGAAGTAGTACAACAAAATTTGAGCCTGGTGACGCCTTTAAGACCAACAACGATTTATTCAAGGCGTGAGCTTTCGTGTGCATGCACACTTCTTCAGACAATAGAACAGGGATCATAAGAGTACAGATATAAGGATAAACTAAATTAGTAGCAAATGAGTAAACGACACCACAACATCCTAAATATGCAGGATGGTAATCCTTTGCTAGAAAAGCCAATCAGTCCTGTGGGTTCAATTGTCATTCACAAAAACATTGGGGTAATAAAACTGTAAAGTTGGCGATTAATGGCAGACATTTTCCCAGTGGAGAAAAGAAGTAACTAACAGCGACTTCTTGTTAGCCCCATCCATCTCCACCCAAGCATGGAGGAATCCCTATAAGTGACAAGTCATGCTGAATATGTTATCCTGTCCTGAGAACAGAGTTAGATTCTAAATATGTTAGCATGCTACATATGCTAACCTCATTTAACTCTTATATCCTAACAATCCCCTCTTTTAATTTTATTTGGGACAATGAGACTGTAATGTGATGTAAGTATCTAATGCTATTTTTCTACTAATTTACTTTCTCCTTAACTCTGTACTCTTACGATCCCTGTTCCATTGTCTGAGGAAGTGTGCAAGCACATGAAAGCTCACACCTTGAATAAGTCTTTGCTGGTCTTAAAGGTACCATTGGATTCAGATTTGGTTGAATCCCTCAAACAGTTTTGGTCTCTGATTTGGATGCCAAACATCTGATTAAAAACCCATTTTTTTTGGTTGAATTAAAATTAGTTGTTGCATCAGAAATAATAAACTTCCCCCACTCAGAAACATGGAATCATTACTAGTGCTCATTCAAATCTGTTTGTTGTTGTTGTTAGGTGCAAAGTCGTGTCCGACCCATCGCGACCCCATGGACAATGATCCTCCAGGCCTTCCTGTCCTCTACCATTCCCTGGAGTCCATTTAAATCTGTTTAAGGGCTGCCAACCTCTAGGTGGGGCCTAGAGGTTTCCCAGAATGACAATTTATCTCCTGACTATAGGGGCTTTGGAGAGGACTGTATGGAATTATACCATGCTACAGTCCCTCCCTACCCAGACCTTGCTTTTCCCAGGATCTACCCCTAAATCTCCAGGAATTTTCCAGTTCAGTATTGGCAGTCCTACTGAAGAAGAAGAGGAGTTGGTTTTTATACCCCACTTTTCAATGCCCAAAGGAGTCTCAAAGCGGCTTACAATCGCCTTCCCTTCCTCTCCCAACAACAGACACCCTGTGAGGCAGATGAGGCTGAGTGTATGTGTGTGCATGTGTTTTGCTTGAATAGAGGTAGGTAGGTAGGTTGGGAAACCAATAGGTAAAGGGGGAAACAGGAGGGGAGAAGGGGAGGGAGTCTCTCTGTGTGTGTTTGCGAGTGAGGGAGGAGGTTGGGAAACTAACAGGTATGGAGGGAAACTGGGGGTGGGGGTGGGAGGGAGGGGAGTCTCTGTATATCTCTGTGTGTGTTTATGACAGAGGGAGGGAGCTGACCAAGTTGCTCCAGAGCAGGTATGTGTCCCACATACCCTCTGAGAGTCAGGCTGTCAGGTCAATTTATTTAAAGCATTTCCCGTGGTACGCTAGATATTCTCTTGAACCACATTGATGGAAGGATGCCGTGAATTTCATGCCAAACATCCTTCCTCCCAACTGGACTTTCCCTTCACCCTCTTGCCCTTCTCTTTGAGCAAGCCCAAAGGAGGGAGGATGGGCCCTGACCATACCCCCTTGGCTCTGGACTGGAGGCGCTTAAATAGCTCTTCCCAGTTCTTGCAAGTCGAACAACTAAATCTGAGTCTAGTAGCACCTGAGAGACCAACACACTTTTTCAGAGTGTGAGCTTTCCAAAGTCAATCTCTCTTTGTCAGAAACCTGACGTTAGCATCTAATGAAAGGAACGTTGATTCTTGAAAGTTCATACCCTGAAAAGCGGACTGGTGCCACATGCAAAAACAGAAAAAAGAGGTTTTTTTATTTTAAAAAACAAGCCATTTCTGATTACCAGGCATAATGAAATCTCAAAGGTTTAATTGAATATACTTTTTTGTACCAAATCACACAGTTTTGAAGTCCTGATTACACGCCCCAGGAATTTATTTGCCTGAGAAAAGTTGCATTATGGATTACAAGATCAAAGATTAATTTCACTGCTGCAGACTCATTTGTACAGCTCAGACGACATGTGCACAGTTCATGGAATCTTGTAACACCATAAAGTTTTCCAACGTTACATCATTAGGAAGGGGGGGAGGATGTATTTCGATAATGGATAGGCTGGGCTGACCGAATGTGCTTGTCTCCTTTTGGCAAAGAGGAAGAAAATAAAATGAAGGAGGAGAGGAATCTTTGCTCCCAACGTACTTCCACATCATTCCTTAGAAACGTTTGACATCAATTCCATAGGCTGACTGGCGATCACCCTTTGGGAAACACGAATGTGTTCAGACTGGTATTGTGGCTAGGCTTTAAGGAGGTCGTGTACAGTATTGAGAGGCCAGGGAGAAATGCAATCTTATTGATTCTACTCACTGCCTGGATTGTTGTTACCTTCCCTTCATGCTGGACTCCAACAGTGCTGAATTAAAATGATCTCAGGTAACCGGCGTTAGGAAAGACCTCCAAAGTGTCTGCCGGTCATTGTAGACAATACTGAGTCAGATAGGTCAATGGTATAAGGTGGCTTCATACACTCCTATACGAAACACTGATGTTTTGGCCTTACTTGTTTCCCTTTATGCCTTTCCAGGTGCGTACCTATCCCATTTTGCAACTGGGAGCAAGTGGGTGGGAGGGGCTTGGTGACACATGGGTGGGGGGCAGGGCTTCCTCAGAGCAATGCCCGCCTACAAACCGGCCCCTTTTCCTGACACATGCTGTCCCGCCATCCCGCCATCTGCTTTAGGATGGTTAGGGTTAGGGCTGATCCTGCGTTGAGCAGGGGGTTGGACTAGATGGCCTGTATGGCCCCTTCCAACTCTATGATTCTATGATTCTATGACTCTATTCCCACCAAGGGGAGGCAATAGAGGGACCAGCTTGCTTCAGGCTATGAGTACCTGGGTTTGTCCCCGCCATCAGGTTCCAGGACAAGGGACTGGAGGCTATTGGGACAGTGGCCTATACCCACATTAGAGGGAAGGCTGTGGGGGTTCATACTAGGCAGCTAACAGGCATTGGTCCATCCGATGCAAGTAGCTGCCATGCCCAGCCTTGGGTCCGTGGCATCGGGGGAGGCAGGCTGCCTGCAGCCAATGCACTCCACTGAGCCATCCTCTGCCCACTGACGTGGGCGCCACTGGGTGTGTGCCAGTTATGGTGTGTGGTTCCCACTGTCTACGAGGGCTTGACAGGGCCAGTGCACCCTCATCCAATATGGTGCCCAGGGTGTGATCCCCAGTCGCCGTATCCTAAATGTACCGTTGTGCTTTTCATTGACTTCAGCATCCGACATCATGATTCGGTGCTGCTGTTCACCTACTAGCCATTTCCTCCTCTCTCAGAACTATCCTCCTTTATCATTTTGGGGGGATGGTGTAGTTATTCCCAACCCTGATGTGGGTGGCCCAGGGTAGCTCAATCTTATCAGATTGCAGAAACTAAGCAAGGTCAGCCCTGGTTGGTACCTGGATGGGATATTTCCAAGGGCATCCCGGGCATCTAGGCAGACACAGGCAATGTCAAAGGCCCTCTGTTTGTCACCTAGCTTCTTAGATCTTCTGTTTTTTTCATTTTTCTTGCTGTTTCTGAGCAGCAAGGAGGGTATACCTTTGGACAGGGTTTGGTAAGAGAAAAAAGCCTACAATCAGCAATGGGCTACCACCTGCCACCTGAGGATGCCTAGCACAAATGCCGATCATGGACACTGAAAACACAGCAATTCTGAACTGAATTGAACACAGCCCTGTGGCCACACGGTATATGCAAGGATAGACACATCTTTATTTCATAGATTTCTCCCAAACTGACCTAGGAAGAAAAATGTCTTGGTAGTAGCGAAAAATCTTTGCGAGCAAGAAGATTACTATGGACTAACCTCAGGGTAGGCAACCCCCTGGCATGTATCCAGAACAAAGACACAGCAGACCAATGTTCTTGCCATTCTGAATTGATCCTACCTAGGAACTGAAGAAGGCCCCCAAGTCACAGGCAGTGAGTTAAGGCAACTTCCATGGCTTATGCCTGTTATCAGTTCCCAGAGCCATGCATCTCACCCCTTGGGCCAACCTGCTTTTACTTACCAGAAGACCAGCATCTTCACATGAGAAATTGTTTTCTATGGCCAGAGCCATACAGGTTGCCTACCTCTGTGTTCTTCATTCTGGGCATGGACTTCTCAAACTGGAAGATGCCTTCCAAGCGGAGGACTTCCCAAACTGGAAGATGCCTTCCAAGCGGGGGACTTCCCAAACTGGAAGATGCCTTCCAAGTGGAGGACTTCCCAAACTGGAAGATGCCTTCCAAGCGAAGGACCAATGAAGACTCTTTGGACTGAAGTGTGATGGCAAATGGAGTCAGGAAGTCCATCCCCCCCTCCCCCAGCACTGCTTTTCTTGATTATGGTTATATCCAGGTTTGGAGAGTGTGAGTTACAAGAAGGATACTGCTCACTTTCCAGTTAGTCAAAGAAATAATAAAATATAACATATTCATATTACAATACGCCACTAGATATAATATTCCTTTGTGTCTTCTCGTCGAGGAGTCTTTAATATCCCGTAAAAAAATCTAAAATAGTTGGAAGTAAAAAAATGAAAAAAAAAATAGCCAACTGTGTATCCCCGCCCCCTTTTAAGTTCTTCTTTACAGTGATATGGTAGCAAATGCAAGGAAAAAAATAGTCAATAATCAAAGTTGTACTCAAGATGTTCTGGTCCCATCTCCGCCAACAGGGCTCAGGTTGGAGTAGAAAAGGAAAGCAATTGACAAATGTTAGAGATTGTTGGGATCTGTCTTTTGGCTGTAGCTTTGGTAGATGATGCTCAGTGAATAAAAGCTATTGCGAAAGAAAGGGCTTGGAGAAGAGATTGAGAACCCCAGACTGGAAAAGTGAACCCTGAGCATGAGGCAACTTGGTCTGCCACCCAGATCCAGAACTTTCAGGGGAGGGGGAGAAAATCCAAAGAAAATGAGCATTATCTGTTAAGGAGTCCCTACCTGCTAAAATGAGTATTAACCCACTGGAACCCACCGTAAAATGAATGGGGCATCATTCACAACTGCGTTGTTCTACTGACTTTCATGGGACTTAAACAGGACTTGTGTTTTCCTGATTCGGGCCTAAGATTGCAGCGACAAACTTGCAAACTTGTGCGCTTGCCCTTTGACCTCTTTTGGGGGGCCTTTGGAGCTCCCACACCCATAAAAGATGTCTGGATCTAGGGGTACGCTTCCATCTCAATTCCACTTCAGCCAGTCCAGCAGACCCTTTCTTCAAACCCCCTTTCAACCCCAATGCTGGCAGACAAAGTGGAACCGAAAGGGTTCGCGCAAACATGTGCGGCAACATAATACATCCCTCCAGAATGGATTTGCGCAGAAATGCCGATGCATTCGTTGTCATAGCTTGGCAAATGGTCACACTGAGCCCTATTTTGGCTGTAGAAAAAAAAAGAGAGAGAGAGAGAGAGAGGAGAAAAAACAATAAAGAAAGGAGTACTAAAATTGCAGCATAAAACCAAGATCGTACGGACGGCCAACGCAAACGGCGGTTCCTTCTCTCATCCTCTGCATAATCATAGCATCGCGTTTGCATATAGGACAGCCTTTTTCGTTATTGCTCTACTTCATAAAAATATAAGGAACTCAGAACAGACGTACACGTTACAAACTTAAGGTTCTTTGGTGAAGAATGAAAAAAACAGTACTTTCGCAGTAATTTGATCCCGGAAGCGGGCTTCCTGCTTCTATCTGTTGATCCTCTGGATCCTCTCGCAGAGGAGGGACAAGTACTGGGTCAGTTTGACCATGGCAACGATAGCGATGCCTCCCACCATCATGCACGATGGCCAAAAGAGTGAATGGAACAGCACGTTGGAACTGTAAAGTTTGGTTAGCAGCACGCTCTTCTGGACCCCAGCTGGGTCATAAAAACACGAAAAGTGCTGGTACTTCTTAAAGTTTTCCATGACGACATTCACAAGAGACAGAGACTCCTCAAAGTTCTTGCCGCACTTGGGTATGTAGGAACACTGGGGAGAAAAAAGAATAGGAAAGAGGACGATGCATCTCCAGCCAAAGGGCATACCCCAAGAGCTTTCACTATTAATCCAAACCAATCATGAGCTTCTTTTCCCAGGCTAGCAGTGATGTGAAGGCTCTCCTCGAATACTCTCAGTGCTTTCATAAAAGCACAATTCCCAGAAGCCCTGGCAAGAAGGCAATCTGCTGAAATCTGATGGGTTTTCAACTATGGGCTTTCTGCATTCTTATTTTCCTTGCTTGCTTTGATTCTCCCCTCCTGCTTTTGTATGTGTTTTACTCCTTGCAGTACATCATTTGAATACGTGGGTTTATCTGAAGATTTAAACTATAGGTTATTATGCCTCGCATAAACCAATGTAACATTGAATTGACCAATAGAGGGCGGAAAACAGATTCCCCTCCCAAGCTACAGAAACTTACAAATGAGGAAAATGAGTATGTGCGTGCCTAATTTTGCATCTCATGATATATGTTTCCATAGATGCAAAAGCTCTATTTTGGGAGTTTTTCAGGGGGGAGGTGAAGTTCTCTTGTACATGTTTGTGACTAGAATGCTTTCTCAAGCATATTCTTAGAAACTTTTAAACAAAAGACTTTTTAGCCAGTGCCAGTTTGAATTAAAGATGGGATAAAAACAGAAGCCGATTTTTAAATCTCATTTATTTTAAAAAGTGCCTGCAGGAGATTCAAAACACTCACACTGCTGATGTCCATGATTGCTACTTAGGTAGGATTATAGGGTTACAGGCTTGATCTGTTAAACAATCTTGACTCCTGGTAGAGTAAAAAAGGCAAGGAGGGAAGAATTGGGCAGCAGTTTAGTGTGAGATGCCTGCAAAAGCCTCCAAATGGATGGCTGGATTGTCTGAGATCGTCTGGATCTTAGACAATACAGCCTAAGGCTAGGGTTGCTGATGGCTCTCGACCAGCAAGGTTGTGTATGCAAGGAAGGGGGAAATGATGTGCCTCTACTATGCCATCCCTTCTGGCAAGGACTGGAAATGACATCATGTTGGCAGCAAGGCATTGATTTGATACTCTAGGACAGCTGCCCCAACCCCCAGTCTGGGGACCGGGACTGGTCCGTAGATCAGTCGGTATCGGTCCACAGCTCCTCCTCGTCCTCCTCCCCGGCTACTGCCACCAGGGCTGCCCTGCTACTTTTCTGCTGGCTCACTTTTGGTTCTCTCCGGTGGCTGCCATGGCTGGGGCTCCCCCTTGACGTGGCACTGTGCAGCTGCTACTAGCAGTGCCCCCTAGTGGATGGCAGGAGGTCAGGGGCGATGGCAGAAAAGCAAGTGGAGCAGGGGCTCAGGTGGCGGCGACGTCCCTCGGCAAAAGACTACCCCCCTCCCCGGGCCTCAGTAAAATTGTCAAGCATTTGACCGGTCCCCGATGATAAAAAGGTTGGAGACCACTGCTCTAGGATATGGGTCAAAACTCTATGGTAAAACCATAGAGATTTACCCAAGTCCTAGAACAACACCGGTATTTGCAGGAAGTGATGGCATGCTGTCTCTAATCATTGCTGAAAACCAAAGCACCGTCCTCCGGCGTCTCTTCAGCAAGTGAGGATGGCGTGACCCATGAGGCAGAGAGGCTGAGCTGGATTCATGCTGACTTTTACTGGGTTGCTAGTCCTGACCTTCTGGGATGGGAGCACAGCTTTCCCCACAGTGGTGTCAGCAATATCACCGGCTGAGCCAGCTGGAGGTAGGATGAAAATGACCACCTGGACAGGCTCCAGCAGGAATCATGTTTTGATTGCTCTGAGATGCTGCCTCCCCAACCCGCGGAATGGGCGTCAAGCCTAACAGCAGGAGACATCCATCTGTTACTCTTCCAGTCACATATTACATTGTCAGTTTACCCCGCTAGCAGTAAAAGAATAATCCCTAGCTGTTCTGTGAAATGTGTTTCCGTGCTGCAGTTGTTGCGCTGGGACTTCTGCCACTGAAAGGTGCCACTAACAGCATGGTGTAGTGGTTAAGAGCGGCAGCTTCTAATCTGGCGAGCTGGGGTTGATTCCCCGTTCCTCCCCATGCAGCCAGCTGGGTGACCTTGGGCTCATCACAGCTCTGATAGAGCTGTTCCGTCTGAGCAGTCCTGTCAGAGCTCTCTCAGCCCTACCTACCTCACAGGGTGTCTGTTGTGGGGAAAGGAAAGGGAAGGCAAATGTAATCTGCTTTGAGACTCCTTTGGGTAGAGAAAAGGGGCATATAAGAACCAACTCTTCTTCTTCTTCAGTAATATTAGTGCTCTCTGAGCCTCACCTACCTCGCAGGGTGTCTGTTGTGGGGACAGGAAGGGAAGGTGGTTGTAAGCCACTTTGAGACTCCATTGGGCCGTGAAAAGCCGGGTATAAAACCAATTCCATCTAGTCCATTCTCCGATCCTGCCATTTTCTCCAAGAGAAAATGTAGACTAGAGATCAGTTGTAATTCTGTAGTTGTAATCCAGTTTTAATTCTGATAGAACTCCAGACCTCGCCTGGAACTTGGCAACCCTATATGGATGTGTGTTTCCTGGCTCTTCTTAGCAAAGTCCTTGGAAAGGAGAAGCACTTTATGAGTTGTTCAAATTCTGAGAGCTGATTGTATGCAAACAGGCCCAGAGCGTTTGCTGGCAGGGGCTCATGGGAATTGTAGTCCAAGAACATCTGGAGGACCACAGGTTGACTACCGCTGATGTAAAATACTCAGTCCTCAATACTTCCCTCTCTAAGCTGTCAGTCTTAAGGGAACACGTCTCCTTGATGCTTTTACTAGGAATGCCAAAGAAGAAAACTCCCCTCTACAATGAATACACACACACACAAAGCCCAATTTCAAATTAGCTGTCTCCAAAAGCATGGGCCTTTCATCACTTCCCCATTCCAATGCTAACATCTTTCCCCCTTCTCAATCTTAGCAAAAATGTATACAAAATTATCCCTCGGTCCACCTGCTATGTAACCAACTTTGGATCCTAGCCTGTTTCCCCAAATATATGGGTGGCTTCTCTACTTCTCCCCCCTGTTCTTCTGTGCTTCTCCCGTCTGCTCGCTTCCCTTCTTCAGAGGTTCCCGACCGTGTTCATAAAACAGGCTTATTTGCATCCAATTTTCTCCTTTGAGTTTGTTAGGGAAAGGGTTTAAATTTTGCTTGGCACTTCACATTTGCATTTATTTCCTCCCTGTAGCGCCTCTATTTTTATTAACCCTGTCCTGGATAGACCACGATCGCCCGATCCCATCAGATTTTTTTCAGATTTTTGGAAGCTGAGCAGGGCTGATCCTGGCTAGAATTTGGATGGGAGGCCTTCAAGGATTTGGGTGGTAGTTCCTGCAAGGAATACCCAGAGTCATGATGCAGGGGCAGAAGATATCAAATTACCTCCGACCGTCCCTTTCCTGGCTGCCAGACAATCCCCGGATCTCCAGGCTACAATACTGGGATTATAAGATCTTGAGTCCCCCCTCCCTTTTTGAAATCCCCCCCCCCCCCAGTTAACATTGCCTGGGGTCATCGACTGGAGTAATGTCAGCTGAGAGCAGCAGAGCCGGTACTCCGCAGGGGAATTAAGCTTCTGTGCTGCTATCGATTGCATTTGGAAGTTTTTATATTTTATGTAAACCTTTACGAGTCGGCTGGGCTGAGAATGGTGGACTGTAAATCTAACAAACAAACAAATAAATAAATAATCTTTAAACAGCCACGCGGCGCAATGCGCCGCGGACTAAATAAAAGAGTAAGGGCTGTGTGGGAGGAGTTAGGGCGGGCCCTGTCCAGGATAAAAACTTGAAGGGGCCAATCAGGAGCCGCGAAGCGGCTCCTGATTGGCCCCTCCGAGTGTCCATCCCAGGCCAAGCAGCCAATAGGGAGCCGCACGGAGCGTGGCTCCCCATTGGCTGCTTCGCCCGGCCAGGGAATCACCACATAGACTGGACTGCCAGTCAATGCGGTGAGTTCTCTGGGGGGCCGCGCCACCTTCTCCCGACTGCTGGAGTGGCCGCTCCAGTGGCCGGGAGAAGGCTCACGAGAGACACCGGTGGGGAGGGAGCCGCGCTGCCTTCTTCCGTCTTCGGGGAGGGTGGGGGGGCGGGAGCCGGCCTTCTCTCGGCCCCGGGAGCTGCCTCGCTGCGGTGACGCTGCTCCCAGGGCCGAGAGAAGACCAGCTCCTAGCGCCCATTTTATTCAATAATAAAATGGGCTTTCTTTCTAGTAAATAAATAAAACACATAGAACCTCTTGTGGCGCAGAGTGGTAAGGCAGCAGAAATGTTGTCTGAAAGTTCTGCCCATGAGGCTGGGAGTTCAATCCCAGCAGCCGGCTCAAGGTTGACTCAGCCGTCCATCCTTCAGAGGTCGGTAAAATGAGTCCCCAGCTTGCTGGGGGGTAAACGGTAATGACTGGGGAAGGCACTGGCAAACCACCCCATATTGAGTCTGCCAAGAAAATGCTAGAGGGCGTCACCCCAAGGGTCAGTGCTTGCACAAGGGATACCTAAATAATACACATGCCATACAATAAATAATCTATTTTTATTTACCCGATTTAACATGGTTCCCTTCCTGCTAATGCAACCTACTCCTTTCCTTGTTCAAGAAGCTTATTCCTCTCAATTTGTTTTTGAGTCTTGTCCTATATCTTGCCCCGCCACATGCACAGGTCATGGATACCTGACAATACACGTGTTTATTCCGTACTAGCAGAAGGATCCTTTTGCTAGCTACAGACACCGCATGTGTTTTGCTGCTCTGAGTCACACCAGCAACGCCCAATAGGAGTGCAGCTCAATGACATTGCCCGCTGGCAGTGCCCAATAGGCACTCAATCCATCACCCGCCCTCATGGGGAACTGCTAGCCTCATAGGAGATCGTGCTCCTTCCCCACGGGAGGCAGGCAGGGAACGGTTCGGCTCAGGAGCAGCCTGGCTTTCAGGATGCTGAGTGGGTTGAAAGAGAAGAATCTTTTAATTCCCTTCCGGGTCAAAACGTTAAGCATAGCTGCCAGGGGGTGAGATCTGTGAATTATTTAATTTATTTATGGAATGTATCTGCCATCCTTCCCTGGGGGCTCAGTTCAAAGAAAAAAAGACAACGAGGGGGCCGTGAGTCAAAGAAGCATTAACTGTACCTGCATTAGATTAAGGGGAAAGGCAACTGGGAGGAATTAAGTGAGTCTAGAAATAGGCAGATGTTTTCAAGGTTTCAAGAGCCATCGGAGCTGCAGAGGCTAAAGAGCCAAGGGAAGGTGAGGAAAGGGCTGTTCAACATTCTCCTCCAGCATCTCTTCTGCTCCACATCAAGCTGTCCCAGTTGAAATTCTTCTTTGGAGGGAAAAGAGAAGGAGGGACCGCCCCTGTCACCTTTCCTTTGCTTAAACCAGGCTTTCCCAACCAGGGCTTGATGAAACCCTGCAGTTTCTTGATGGCCCTGGAATGGTTCTTGAATGGGTGGGAGTTAATTTTCAGTATATTTTTTAAATTTGTTAAGCATTTATTGGGTGATATGATAAAGAGCCTCTTGTGGCGCAGAGTGGTAAGCGGCAGAATTGCTGTCTGAAGCTGTCTGTCCATGAGGTTGGGAGTTCAATCCCAGCAGCCGGCTCAAGATTGACTCTGCCTTCCATCCTTCCGAGGTCGGTAAAATGAGTACCCAGCTTGCTGGGGGGTAAACAGTAATGACTGGGAAAGGCACTGGCAAACCACCCCGTATTGAGTCTGCCATGAAAACGCTGGAGGGCGTCACCCCAAGGGTCAGACATGACTCAGTGCTTGCACAGGGGATACCTTTACCTTTACGTATGACAAATATAGTCTTGTTGACCTGTCTCCTCCCCAAATGGACAATGATGAGCCTGGAGTGGGTGGGAAGGGGAGGAGTGAAGTGTTGCTGAAGTGTTGCAGCCCATATGGCCATTCAAGTGCTTGTGTGCATGAGGGAACCGAGCCTAACTCTGCTCCAATAGTCTACCTAGCAAGATGGCCACACCTTCTGACTCTTTTTGGCTTGAGCTGCAGTGGGAAAGCCCCACAACTTGGCTGTTCTCTGAGTCAAATTCACCCCAGTGGTATAGGAGCCATCCTTATCAGGTCTACTGAAATCACATGATTCATGTGGTTTTCTTAGGGTCCCTAGCCTGCAGGTGGTGGATGGAGATCTCCTGGGATTATAAATGATCTCCAGGTGACATAATCCAACCAGAGCTGGCAATCCTAAATTTACTGCCAGGAAAGGGTCCTTAGGTCTACGGTCATAACGTTGGTTTCTGAAGATCAGGTTAAATGTGATCTGGAAGACACTGGATCTGCCGCTACAATCCAGAAGCAACCTTGAAAACATCTGCCTATTTCTAGACTCACTTAATTCCTCCCGGTTGCCTTTCCTCTTAATCTAATGCAGGTACAGTTAATGCTTCTTTGACTTCTGGCTCTCTCATCGTGTATTTGTCTCTCTATGGCATACTCTTCTGTAAACTAATTCTCAGATTGTGCCCTTTGACAGCTGTGCTTGACTTTTTGACCTGAAAGGGAACGAAAAGATTCTTCTCTTTCAACCCGCTCAGCATCCCGAAAGTCAATCTGCTTCTGAGCCGAACCATTCCTCGCCCAATGCTCTGTGGGAAAAGAGACCTATAATCCCAAAAGGTTAACAGTTCTCAATGAAATCAGAGTCCAGTCGCACCTTTAACCAAGATTTATTCAAGGCGTGAGCTTTCGAGTGCTCACGCCTTGAATAAATCTTGGTTGGTCTTGAAGGTGCTTACTGGACTCTGATTTTATTGTGCTACTTCAGACCAACACGGCTACTCATTTGAAGTTCCCAATGAGGCCTGCTGATGGACTGAGCACCTATTTGGGCACTGCGGGCTGCTGATGCCATTGAGTCACACTCCTGTTGGGTGTTGCTAGCGTTACTCCGAGCACCAAAACGCATACAGAGGCTGCAGCTAGCAAAAGCACCCTTCATTGTGGAATAAGCCCCTTTCCCAGAAAGCCCCGAAAAATCACTATGCCAGCCCTCACGCTCGCAAGGGGGGCAGACCTCCCGCCGTGCCAGCACAACATCATGAAACAAGCGATTATGCAAGGTCATTATGCTTGCGATCGCAATTATACATCTGCCAGCAATCACTGGGATCTGTGTTCCAGTGTCTGATTTCGCCCTATCTCGGGCAATTAAACCCTCGTGCCACCAGGGCTGTTATCTCCTGAGCGAATGGAGGCAGATAATGAAGAGATACATGTGCCTGAACATCATCCGTGCAAGGACTGGGGACCTCCGGTGCCCCCCCCCCTTTCTGCAAACAAAGACCAACAGCCATCTGGAGACAGAGCTCGACATCACAAGAAAGAGCCGTGATGCGCACAGCAATGTCGCATCGGCACAGATGTGCTCGCGGCCTGGCAGACCGCTCTGCTCCGTTCCTGCATTTGCAATGTTCATTATCTTTTTCCGGCATCGAAGGGAAACATTTGAATTGGCACGGCTCTGCTCGGTTTGTTTTGTCTTTGCAACGAGGGCGTGGTTAGTTAGTTGCCCGGGTTGTTGCCAGCGTGGGTTAGTGAGTCTTCCGGCCCATCTGGAGCGGTGATTTGCCCTGCAAGGTTCCCCCCCCGTGAAATAAGGTGTCATTTCTTTTTAATGTCGGGCATTTCAACTTATGAGCCTCTTGTGGCGCAGTGGTAAGGCAGCCGCCTGAAAGCTTTGCCCATGAGGTTGGGAGTTCGATCCCAGCAGCCGGCTCAAGGTTGACTCAGCCTTCCATCCTTCCGAGGTCGGTAAAATGAGGACCCAGCTTGCTGGGGGGTAAATGGTAATGACTGGGGAAGGCACTGGCAAACCACCCCGTATTGAGTCTGCCATGAAAACGCTAGAGGGCGTCACCCCAAGGGTCAGACATGACTCGGTGCTTGCACAGGGGATACCTTTACCTTTACCTTTATTTCAACTTATTGGGTGACTGCTTCTTTTTTTTTCCGGACGGGGCAATTTCTGCTTAAACGAAAGCAAAAACAACACCCCGCTACAGAGCTTGTCTTCCCGAAATAACGGCATTCTAAAAACTACCGCACCTAACCTCTACAATTATGTCCCCTCCTCAAGATTCCCCCCAGAGGATTTTTCATGGAAATAGTCACTTTCATTGTTAAACAGGCCTGAAAATAGCTAGATTTGAATCCAGGAACAGCTTAGAGACCAAGATTTTTAGGGTAGGAGCTTTTGAGAGTCAAAACTTCTTAGAAAATGTCTGAAAATAATCACTCTTTACTTAACCCAGCAGGGCATTTAAAAGGGGCAACTCTGATAAGCAATTTTTTAAAGGCATTGATTAAAAGCTTTGGAATGGGGCACAAACTTGTCGGTCATTCCCAGCCCCAGAAAAGCACGCCTGGCCTCAACCAGGGCCAGGGCCTTTTTGGTGCTGGCCCCTGCCTGGTGGAACCAGCTCCTGGTACAACTGCGGGCTCTGCGGGAGCTATTGGTGTTCCGCAGTGCCTGCAAAACGGACCTCTTCTGCTAGGCTTATGGTTGAGGCCGGGCCAGCGAGGAAAATGAGGCTGAGAGAGCTCTGAGAGAACTGCTGTGTGAGAACTGCACTATCAGGACTGTGGCTGGCCCAAGGTCACCCAGCTGGCTGCATGTGGAGAAGAGGGGCCCTTCATTGGCCACTTTGGGAGACGGCAGGTCAACCTGCCCAAATAAGTGTAGATTTAAAAATAAATCATAATAATCTTTTTCTTTCCTTTTAGCTCAGAGCCAGAAAGGGCAGGTATCGAGCCAGCTGCCGTTTTGATACTTCTCATGCCACAATACTATTGAGATGTCTTCATGGGACCATCTGGTGCCTTGGTACCGTGGTTGGAAAACCCTGGGTTAGAGTGTGGGACTGGGATCTGGGATGGCCTGTCTCAACTTTTTTACCATTGAGAAACCACTGAAACATTCTTGAGGCTTTGAGAAACCCCAGAAGTGGTGCGATCATGCAGAATATGGTTAGGAAGCATACTTGTGTACACGCCCACCCAGGGGCCCTCCCCTTCCCACCCCCTCCAGGCCCAGCATTGATTTTGGGAGGCATGTGTATGTGTTAGCATGAACATATATAGGCATATCACCCAATAAATGTTTAACAAATTAAAAAAATAATTATTAATTCCCACCCATTCGGGAAACCCTTCCAGGGCCATTCAGAAACGCCAGGTTTCACAAAATCCCGGCTGAGGAAGCCTGATTTAGGGGAACAAGGCTTGAATCTTCCGCGTGAGTGTTGGGTCGACTTGGGCCACTTACACACTCTCAGTCTAACTCAACTCACAGGTGTCTTGTGCAGGTAAAATGGAGGAGGGGAGCATTAGGAGAGCCACCTGGAGTCCCCACTGAGGAGAAAGGCGAGGCCTCAACGAAGCACGTAAATATTAAATTCGACATGCTCTTTTGGAATACCCGTGGGAGTAGCTCTGCTCGGAGAAAGAGAGCACAAATTATCCCGCTGCAAAAGCTGGCTTCCACTGGGATTCGTCCCAGGGTCTTCTTACCTCAGAATTAATTTTCATTGTCTCCTCTGTGTGGTAGAGTAGAAACTTTTGTCCCAAGGACGTTACGTTGACGTACACTTGCAGGCAGGGGTACTGGGAGTGCTTCCAGCTGTCCGGACCGCAGTTGAACGAGCAGTTAAAGGTTTCTGTGATGGAGGCATTGAGGAGTGTGCACTGTGTCTCTTCTGTCCAAACACTGGTGAAGAAAAGAGAATTTAGACAAAGCGAGGTGAGAACAGGGAGAGAGAGAGAGGCCTGGATCTCCATTTTCTGTGGAGAATTCCAAACTCCTCCCCTGAAGAATTCTCCAGGTCCAGAGTGGACCTTCTGGCAGGTGAGATTGCCTCAAGGCCTTCAAATCGTCATAGGAACGGGCCTGAGGTTTAAAGATAAGCAACAGCTTCTAATGGCTTCCCGAATTATGGTGCATTCTGGGGGACCTGTTGGATATTCACAAACACAGGAGTCCCCGGTGTGGTGCTGATGGCCACCATGTTGCCCACCACCACTTTTTCTGGCGCCCGCCAGATGTCATTAGGAAGCAGGTGAGGCCAAGTAGGGGAGTCACTGGCAGGTAGTCATTGACAGATGCGCTTCCCTCAGACCAGGGATCAACAGTTTGTTGGGGTTGGTAATACATCCCTGTCAGCCCAGCCAGCCTCACAGAATTGCTGTGAGGATAAGATGGAGTAAAGGAGAGTGATGTGGTCAATTGGTTCCGCCAATTGGGGAGAAAGTTGGGGAATACACGTCTCAACAAATAAGTAGTTTTAGCACCTTAACTCCTCACAGTCTAGATGAGGGAGGCTTCTTCGTCCTTCAGCAGGCCCTTAGGTTGGCAGATGCATACAAGATACACAGAGTATTATTCCAGTCGGTTGCCATGTTAGCCTGTGGTGGGATGACTCAACAGGGGTCCGGGGGCACCACAAAAGCTAACACAATTTATTCCGGAATGAGGACGTCCCCCTATGTATCACAACAGCTGTATTTAGGCAAACTAGCATTCGTTTTTGTTTTGCTTGTCCATGCTCTCTGCATGGTCGCATGAAGTTGCCTTTTAATGAATTGGAACCTTGGTCCACCAAGGTCAATGTTATCAGCTCAGACTTTCTCCAGGGTCTTAGTGATCATTTTTGCTGGAGATGCTGGGGGTTGAACTGGAGACCTTCTGCATGCTAAGCAAAGGCTATACCACTAAGCCAAGGGCCCTCTATTTCTCTTAAGTCTGTAACAAATACAGGAGGAAGTAAGACAAGCCTTTCTAAATCAGTCCACCATTGTTTCTCCAGCAGTGGCCACCTAGATGTCTTGGAAGGCCACCAGTAAGGCATGAACTAGCACTGCGCCGAATTTTCGGGCAGCTCGATTTTCGTTGGAGAAATCGTCATTTTTTAAAAAGTGGGGAAATGTTTATGAAAAAGCACGGACATCTTCCCCTCTTTAATGCATTTGGGGTGCCTGCTCAGAGACATGGTTCCCGAAACCTGGTGCTTGACATAGGGGAAAGACATCTTCACCCCCCTCTATTGATGCACCTGAGCCAATGCAACCTTGTAATGGGATTCCGATTTGCATGGAGATCTTCTTAATTCCTTGGCACTTTGTCACTCTCAATGGGATGAGCAGACGAATGTGCATCTTGCGGAAAGCACTGCGCCACGGAGGAATGAGATCAGGGCTTTGAACCAAATGTGAGGAAACATTAACCTGGTTGCCTTGGCAACAAGAAGATGCTCTCCCTCCCTTGTGAACAGTGTCACAACTGTGGACCAAGATGCACCCCCAAAAAGGGGATTTTATTTATGGGGACAAAATGCATATGAAATTGGCACTGTTTTGGCTCCATGCTAATTTGAAGATCGCATCTGACAGACCCATTCTGTCTCTAACCAGGACAGGTCTATTTGCCTGTTCTTACTGATCGACATTCATAGACCAACAAACTTGACTAAACCTTATTAAAAACCATCTAGCCCCTCCCCTCCAACATCCTACCTCCGTGGAGTGCTGTCAGGCTGAATTAATTTCAGGTAACCATGGTGCTTTGATAGCCTTGGATGGAATAGCGTGGGGGACTGTAACGTCACCTGTGATTCCACAGGAATACTTTGACCTTAACTGTAATTGTCAGGGATGTATAATTAAAGATCCCAGAGAAGAGAGCAGATTGAGAAGTGTAAATAGTAGGGACTACCTACTCAGATTTTTCTCCTAAGATTTAACCCGTTGTTTGCTCTAAATACAAGGCAAAGGATATTCAACACAACGCCTGCAAATCACTGTAGTAATTCTGGAGATGTTACTTTAAGTATGGGATAGATAGGGATGAAAACAGGTGACAGGTGTGAGGAGGTGAGGTGGAAGAGGGCAGAGGAAGCTACCGCCCAAGTGGACTGCCTTATCTTGCCTCATCACAGAACTGGCCCCAGTTCATTTATCTCCAGTCACTGGCCAAATTTATCTCCAGTCACTGGCTGAATGTGGAGAAGCAGAGAGTCAAACCTGGGTCTTCAGATTAGAGGCTCCCACTCTTAACCATGACATGAGCTGGCTCTCTCCAGAGAAAGCTAGCCCCTGAAGGCTATCAGGAAAAATGCTATACAGGAGCTCTAAGAACTATGAGTGATAATGTCTCACTCCTGGGAAAATTATTACAAAGATCAGCAGGATTTTCACTTGTAAATTGGGCGGTGTTGCCCCTACATGGGGAGGAGAAAATAAAACACCTTAAAGCAATGCAAAACAGTGGCTATTTTTTACAAATTAAACTTCCCCTTTCCTGTTTGAAAGTGTCTAGTTCCCTAGGTGGCTGATTATTACTGCTCCTCCCTGCTGAATCGAGCCAGGGTTGTATTCTGGAGCAACAGAGGCCCAGTGGTGTGTGGACCTGACCATGACATAGGTTTGCAGAGTAGGATGTTAGTCAAAGGCCAAATTGCTGGGGAAAAGTCTTGCAGCTCTTTCCTGCTTCGATCAATCTAGGGCTAAATTTGTTATATGAAGGAGGTCTTTCACTGAAGGCTAGCCCCTAAACACTATCTCTACTTTCTAGGAGCTCAGTACGATTTCCATGGCAAGCTTGTCCTCTATTGGGAAGGGTCTTCTGTATCCCTTTTCATACGTCATGAATTAGAGGCTGGACCGATTTCATTCATTCATTCATTCATTCATTCATTCATTCATTCATTCATTCATTCATTCATTCATTCATTCATTCATTCATTCATTCATTCATTCATTCATTCATTCATGTTTGTTCTTATTGACCGTCACTCCCGAACCCTGCTTTGTATATATTAATTTAGGTTTAAATAAATACACATTTGCTGAGAGTTCAATGGAGGTGCCTCTGAAGAAACAGAGCAATATCTCAAAACTGAAATAAAAATTACTGCTCAGAAGAAAAACCCAATTAAAGATTTTCTTTTTCATTCCCATTATTCAGGTGGGCCGCCGTGTTGGTCTGAAGCAGCAGATCCAAGTTTGAGTCCAACAAAAGCTTATTCTGGGCATAAGCTTTTATCTGCATGCACACTTCCTCAGCTATATGATGGAGTGTGCACGCACATGAAAGCTTACACTCCGAATAAAATGTTGTTGGTCTTCAAGGCGCCACCAGACTAAAATTTTGTTTATCACCATTATTGTAACACATCAGAACTCAAAATAGGATTTGTGTATCCCTACTATTTTATAGAGCCTCTTGTGGCGCAGGGTGGTAAGACAGCCAACGTGCTGTCTGAAGCTCTGACCATGAGGCTGGGAGTTCAATCCCAGCAGCTGGCTCCAGGTCGACTCAGCCTTTCATCCTTCCGAGGTCGGTAAAATTAGTACCCAGCTTGCTGGGGGGTAAACGGTAATGAGTGGGGAAGGCACTGGCAAACCACCCCGTATTGAGTCTGCCAAGAAAACGCTAGAGGGCATCACCCCAAGGGTCAGGCATGACTCGGTGCTTGCACAGGGGATACCTTTACGATTTTATATGCTTGCAAGCTTAAGGTTTGATTCTGTATGGGGTTCTTCATCCATCTAAATCCATTGGTCTCAATGGTCTTCAGATGGATTAACTGTGCATGGGAAATGCCCTGACAATTAGCATCGATTAATCAGCGGATGCTTCAACTGATAGTGGAGGCCAGTTTTAATCAGCTGGGCTGAGACTTTAGGGTACGTGTGTTTATTCCTTGTAGTTCGAATCCTAATGCCTCCCAAGTCTCAAAGTTGAGACTTCTCTTTCTGCACACGGTTCCATCGCCTCCCCGGGGTTTTTAGAACAATATTAGAGAAAGAAAGAATTACCTCTGCATGTAGGACCTCAGCAGCGTGATCCCCAGGAGGAAGTACATCATAATGGAACACACCATCATCGTCAGTCCGAGGAGTATGGCCCGGTCTTCTCCTGCTTTCAGAGCGGTGACTGTTTTCCTTTTGTCCAGTAGATCATGATCCCTGATTTTTTGGTAAATATTTCTGAGGTTGAAAACAATACATTCTTATGTGGAGTTCACACTTAATCCATAAACCCTCTACAAGGATAGACTGTTCCACCGTCAGGGCCTGTCTCGTGGGAGAGCGAGGCTTTCCGGGTTTCCAAGGGTGAGGTTCTCCCAACAATTTGGTAGGGGGAAAAAAAAAACATCCAAAGTATGTTATTGACTTCTGTTGATAAAATGTTGAAAAAAGGCCCTTTCGGGGAATATGGAGGAAAAACGTGACTAGGAATAGCTATATTGAACTTTAGGTTCCTTAAATAGTTGACACCAGAGACATTTTTACTAGTCTGGTTAAGTGTATTCTAGAAATCCTGAAAATGCTCAGAGGGGATTCAGTCTAGGAGACACTAGAAGATGCACTGTTCTCCACAAGGACCAGGGCGGAACTGCATGTTAGCAAACATACCTGGCTGCTGCTGAAAATGGCAGCCCTGCGTCGATTTCTCCATTCATAACATGATGTTCAACCAGCCTTTTACAAAATTTCTGTGCCACTAACTACACTGACTGCTTTTGTAAGGCTGGGGGTATGCTTAGTATTATAAGAAGATCAGGATATATGGAAAGCTGTAAGACCCAGGAAAAAGGAACTCTGCAGGGCTGCCGGTTTCAGCAGCAGCTGTGTGTTTCCAATAACATGCAGCTCAACTTTCAGAGAAATAATATTGCCTTAGAAGAAATGTTTCACACCTGAAAGGTACTGTCCACATGTTAATACTTTTCTGGCACAACTCAGAGTTTTCACCAGGGAACAAAAACAGCATTTGCACTTAAAGCATTTGCACTTCTTGGACCTGTGGAAACATTTTAAAAAGCACAGCCTACATTTTGAGTGTGAAGGGAAGATCCTGAAATATGGGGGAAGGGATTCAGTAAGAAAGGAGAGCAGAAAGAACCTGAATTCCCCCATCTGCAAAGGCAAGGGCATGATTCAGCTTACTAGTGGAGCTGGTGTGGTGGAGAACTACCTGGCCTCTTCCTGCCTTCCGGTCCTCAATGACAAATATATGGCAGGGCAAACGTACAGAAGTTTCTATTAACAGTGGTCTTACTTGATCTGTTCTTCCCCCTTAAAAAGAGGGCTGGAAAAGGGGTAGAGAACAACAGCTTCAAGGGCTTTTGTGGGGAACATTATTTTATACACGCGCATTATTGAGTAATGGGACTTCTGTTCTTCCCGCGCATGTTCCGGTAGTAAGCATGTGATCTGGGCTTATGGCTCCTTACTGAGTAATCAAAATCGAGACATTGCTTAGGCATATTATGGTTCGAGTGCCTAAAATTATAAGAGTTGATGTGCCATACAAAGTGAAATAACAATTCCCCGCCTATGGCTTGCAGCTGTCAGTTAAAAAGCGCTGCCAGTCACTCAGCACAAACTGCTTATGGCCATCGTTAACCAATGACAGAGTAAAGCAGTACATAAAGTGCCAGCAGTCCATAGAGGTATCAAAATGGGAGAAGCCCAGAGAGAGATATACCAATTATATCAAATATATTTCCATGCAACGTATAGCGATCCTCGTATATACGAGAGAGGCAGCTTGGTGTCATGGTTAAGAGCGGCATTTTCTAATCTGGTGAGCTGGGTTTGATTCCCCGCTCCTCCTCCACATGCAGCCAGCTGGGTGACCTTGGGCTTGCGACAGCACGGATAGAGCTTTTTCTGACTGAGCAGTCATATCAGGGCTCTCTCAGCATTTGCTGGCAGGGGCTCATGGGAATTGTAGTCCATGGACATCTGGAGGACCACAGGTTGACTACCCCTGTTCTATGGCACTGTACCCTGCCGAAGCCTAACCCCAAGCCCCACCCTCTGCAGGATCCCCTGTCAAAATCTCCAGGTCTTCCCCAATGCTACTGTTTGGGCAGAAAAGTGGGATATAAATTTCCAAAATACATAAGTACTCTTGCTCCCCATCCTCACTCAAGAGATGGTATGGATAGGATGAGACTGTGCAGCGATATGCTGTCATGGGGCATTCGGATTTTGTACCTGCTTGAGTCTTGGCAGTGTCACAAAGTACTAACACTCCTGATTTTGAAAACGCTCCTGTATTTGAAAAGCATCTTGCCATGTGACATGGTCATTCCAGGGGGGCAGCTGCATTGGTCTAGCGCAGCAAAGCAAAACAAAGATCCAGTGGCAGACGTTGGGCCTGGAGTAGGGTGGGGATCAGTCAGTGTCTTTTTGCAAATGGATCTGATGGGCATTTACTCCAGAGGGAGTGAGGCTGGAGATCAACCGCATGGGTTTTCACTCGCATGGGACATTAGACAATTTGAGGACTGACATTTTCGCTGTTTGATATTTCTTTTTGCTGCACTGTTTCTAATTTTATGGAGCTTTACTGAGGTTTGGGTGATTTTTTTATTTGGTTCCCCCCTCCCTCCCTGATTAATGTTTTAAATATTCTGTGCATCTAGGTTTGCCAGCTCCAGTTGGGAAAATTCCTGGATATTTGAAGAAGAAGAAGAAGAAGAGTTGGTTCTTATATGCCGCTTTTCCCTACCCGAAGGAGGCTCAAAGCGGCTTACAGTCGCCTTCCCATTCCTCTCCCCACAACAAACACCCTGTGGAGTGGGTGAGTCTGAGAGAGTGCTGATATCACTGCCCGGTCAGAACAGTTTTATCAGTGCTGTGACTAGCCCAAGGTCACCCAGCTGGTTGCATGTGGGGGAGCGCAGATTCGAACCTGGCGTGCCAGAGTAGAAGTCCGCACTCCTAACCACTACACCAAACTGGCTCTATTTGGTAGAAGAGCCCAAGGAAAGGCAAATCTTGGGAAGAAGAGAAATCTCCAGGGAACCAGGGAAAAGTGGCCATTTTTTTCTAGGGGAACTGATTTCTTTCATCTAGAGATCAGCTATAATTCCAGGACATCTCCAGGATATACCTGAAAGTTGGTATCCACGAATCACCCAGAGTTCGCTTTCGTTGCCATATGAAAACTTAGCAATACCATAAAACAAACCAGTAAATAGATAAAAATAGGTCCTGTTAACTGGGATTTGCTCCTAAATATCTGTGTCGGGGGCTGCAACCTGAGTTACATCAGGGATGGGACTATGGCCAATGCATGCATCAGACATGGGGTTATGGTCAATGTGTGACAACCAATTTAGAAAGCAGCTGGGCAGATGAAATGCTGGGAGGCCAATGCGCAGATTGCCAGTAATTTTTGATTGCTCAATCTAAGCCAAGGGAGGGGAAAGGCAATTCCAACTGGGGTCACGGCATGAGTGGACGGGAGGTGTGACTATTTCTATTTTTCCAATTTTATTTGCTTGATGGAAGAACGCATAGGGGCAACCAGTGTGTGGGTTCCAAGCAGCCTTTTCTCTTATGATAAAGACCGTTTATGCACTGGAGGTTTCATGCCGGGCTACAGGCTGGAGTTTTACTTGTGGCAGGTTGCCCCACCTCTTCCTGCACCCACAAGGGGGATCATTTGGCTCGATGCACCTCATTCATCCCTGATTTGTGCTCCTGCATGGGAGCTGGGGCAGTGAAGTTCCCAGTGCGTAAACGGTCAAAGAGAGGAGAATCTCCACCCAAAAAGACTATCGAGGCAATATCGTGGACTTGCCTGGGCATAAACCAACATGTAGAAAGGAACAAGAGCGGGTCAGATGGAGTGAAAAACAACTGGCTGAATCCAACCTAGGTCTAGTCTGCACACAATAGATAATGCACTTTCAATGCACTTTAGAAGTAGATTTTCCTGTTCTGCACAGGAGAATCCAGCTGCCAAAGCACATTGAAAGTGTATTATCCTATGTGTGCAGACTAGGCCCTAGTATATTTCTCCCCATGCAGCAAATCACAATTCTGGGAAGCCACTGGGAAAACATCTTGGACAAAAATGAATTGTCCACCTCCCTCCATTGCTATCACCCTAATCCAACCCTGGGCCTTCTGCGACGTCGATTTAGTGTTAAAAACGCACCGGGGATTTGTTCATGGAACTTCCAGCCTCTTGTCTGCTTTGGACTCTACTTCTATCACCGTGTCGCAATTCGATTCCAATTTTCCGCCAGGCATTTCTAGGAATTCATTACAAGCAATGCTCCTTCTCTTTAAAAGCTTTGCTAACTTTTGCACGGAATGGACATTCGTTTAGCCTCACGGGTTTCCCCCCTCCTTGGATGCTGGGAGATTTTTACATTCTTGACTGCCAATGACAGACTGAGTGAGGCAGGCTTTGTCGAAGAGGCGATAGGCAGGAATAAGCTGGTGTCGCTGGGCTATTATTATTTATCACAATGTATTTAACGTTGATGGCTTGCTATCGAAATCGGCATCGCTCCGAAACGAAAGCGGGCGGGGAAAAGGCAGACACTGCCATGCAGTTCCGGGACGTTAAACCGATCGCGAGGCATCGCTTACATCATTCTGTAGACATAAAATAGCCACGGCGTAATCAGTCAACAATGGCGCGAGCCCATAAGCGTGATTCAAATGGACAATGAAGAAACAAGAGAGCTAATTAAATCGGGTTGCAAGCGGGTGTTTCCCCCCCTTCTTTCTCTCTGCGAGGAGCTGCCAGCCGTGAAATGCACAGCAAAAGGTAAAAGAGCTTAGCAGAGACACTGCAGGAAGCATCCGTCTACAAAGCCATTCAGGGCCAAACTTGCATTAAAGAGGCCGGCTTGCTGCTGCCTCATCTACCGAGGCCTTGGAAAGCAAAGCACTCGATCCAAATTGCCTATCTTCTGATAAGCAAAGATGTCCTGTGCATGCTAAGCAAGGGCAAAAGTCATGCTCTGAGCCAAGGATTCATGCATCTGACAGCTCAGGGCCAAACCTGGGGCCTGGGAGGAACAACCTGATTCCCCCTCACTGGCAAACAGAAAGAGACACATGGAGAAAGAACAGGAGCTATGATCCTGGGATGTGGGTGGTCCACAGCAGTCTATCGTCCTGCCCTTCCCTCCTCACAGTATTCCTCGAGCAAAGCTAGTTCCTGACTGGTATTCTACAAGGGTAGCTTAGTCCTGATGGAAATCGACCCCTGAAGTACCAGAGGCAGCATGCCGGTTTGTATCTGTTACTGGGAAGAATGGGTGGGAGGATGTTGTGGCAATTATCCTGCTTGTGGGCTTCCTAGAAGCAGCTGGTTCACTGCCGTGTGAGCAGAATGGCAGATTTTCCATGTCCTTAATGAAGGATATAAGCATTGGTAAAGTCTGATCTCCAGAAAGTTAGCAGGGTGCCTTAGTGTGGCAAGTGAGCACAGCATGGGCAGAGTGTCTGCAGTCAGACAACAACAAACTAAGAAAGGCACGTTCACCAACATGGTACTTAACTAATATAAGAACTACAAAGATTTATTCAAGGCGTGAGCTTTTGAGTGCAAGCACTCTTAGGCCTATCCTGCACATGATAGATAATGCACTTTCAATGCACTTTAGGAGTAGATTTTCCTGTTCTGCACAGGAAAATCCAGCTGCCAAACCACATTGAAAGTGCATTAACCTACATGTGAGGAATGGGCCTGGGTCTGAGGAAGAGTGCTTGCACTCGGAAGCTCATGCCTTGAATAAATCTTTGTGGGTATTAAAGGTGCCAATGGACTCTGATTTTGTTTTGCTGTGCTGCTTCAGACCGACACGGCTACCCATTTGAATCGTAATATAAGAACTATTTGTTAGAGAACTGAATTCTACATGCTTAAAGGTAAAGATGAGGTTCCTATTCTAATCTAAATAGCTGGATGGGGAGAGATCCTTGAGGCATCTGCCTTCCATCCTGTTGCAGGCTTGAGAGATGGAGGAGAGGAGAGATGGGGGGAAACAGGAAATTACACAAAAAAAGGGGGGGGGGAGAAAAACCCAACCTGAGATAGAGTTGAGAAGCTGAGAAGGCTGAGTGAACCTGCTACTTAATAAAGTAAAAATGTATTTCATTTGAATTTTATTGATGCAGCTCAAATATATAAAAGGATGAAAAAGCAATGAAAACAGCAAGGAGTGACACAAGCCACACAGATATATATCACTAGGGTGGCAAACCAACCTCCCTGTTCAAGTGGAGGTCCCTTGCATATCTCTGGATTAGAGGCTGCCACTCTTAACCACTACATCACGCTGGGTAAAGGCATCAAAATCAAATGCAGAAATCAAAATGTGTACAATGACAAACAGAGATTAGAAGAAGAAGAAGAGTTGGTTCTTATATGTTGCTTTTCTCTACCCGAAGGAGTCTCAAAGCAGCTTACAGTTGCCTTCCCTTTCCACTCCCCACAACAGACACCCTGTGGGGTGGGTGAGGCTGAGAGAGCCCTGATATTACTGAAGAAGTAGAAGAGTTGGTTTTATATGCTGCTTTTCTCTACCCGAAGGAGTCTCAGAGAGGCTTACAGTCGCCTTCCCTTTCCTCTCCCCACAACAGACACCCTGTGGGGTGGGTGAGGCTGAGAGAGCCCTGATATTACTGAAGAAGTAGAAGAGTTGGTTTTATATGCTGCTTTTCTCTACCCGAAGGAGTCTCAGAGAGGCTTACAGTCGCCTTCCCCTTCCTCTCCCCACAACAGACACCCAGTGAGGGAGGAGAGGCTGAGAGAGCCCTGATATTACTGAAGAAGAAGATGAGTTGGTTCTTGTATGCCACTTTTCTCTGACTTAAATACACATCAGAGCTTGCTTTATACCAGTGGTTCTCAACTTTCCTAATGCCATGACCCTTAAATACTGTTCCTCATGTTGTGGTGACCCCCAACCATAAAATTATGCAAGGGTTCTTGCACGGAAATTAAACCGAAACTGACCAACGGCGTGAAGATTGAGAACCACTGCGTTATACCTTCTCTTCACTTTAGTTTCATGTCATGCCCCAGAATCTATTCTGGTGGGTCCTCTGGTTTTTGCAGTTTTTCGTCAGGTTGGAGGAGGAAGGGAAATGCAATGAGCAGGACTCCCAGGATCTCCTCTGAGTGTATTTTACATGGCTTCTTTAAAAAACCTTCTCTTTTTCTGCAAACCTAGGAGGTCCCACGTTGACTCTTGTCAAATCCCTGGCTTGCCAAATCGTGCTTGATACTTTTGCCTAGCTGGAACCTTTAAATGTTTTTCAAATACTCTTGTTTTCCTCTGCTGCTGCGTAATTGCCAACCATTAGAAAATCAATGGCTGAATACAATTAAGCAAGATTATAACCTCGGTGGTTGTCCCTGTTCGCTCAGCTAATGATATATGGCCCCGCGCCCCATGAAAGCACTATCGATTCTGGACATAATCTAGTGTTCTATATCGTATCGGGATGTATATGTTTCATTATATCTTGCCGGGCTTTCGTGTTTTCAGGGGAGGGGTGTTAAAAGCTCATTGACAGCAAGAGCTGATTGAGTTATAGTGGTATACCGGATAGGAATTTATGAATGGGAAAGGAGGGCAGAAGAAGAAGAAGAAGAAGAAGAAGAAGAAGAAGAAGAAGAAGAAGAAGAAGAAGAAGAAGAAGAAGAAGAAGAAGAAGAGTTGGTTCTTATATGCCGCTTTTCTCTACCCGAAGGAGTCTCAAAGCGGCTTACATTCACCTTTCCTTTCCTCTCCCTGCAACAGACCCCCTGTGAGGTTGGTGAGGCTGAGAGAGGCCGGATATTGTTGCTGCTCGGTCAGAACAGCTTTACCAGTGCTGTGGCGAGCCCAAGGTCACCCAGCTGGCTGCATGTGGGGGAGTGTAGAATCAAACCCAGATCACCAGATTAGAAGTCCACGCTCCTAACCACTACACCAAGCTGGTACCAAGCCAGCCCCCCTGAGACTCTTTCCCAGTGCTAATGTCACAGTCTTCACTGGCTGGCAACCACAGTTAGTGATGTCAAATCTCCTCTCCCCTCCATGGTCCCTGCCTCCCTTCGGCCTCCCTGCTGGTTGCCACTTAGGATCGCTTGTTAGCGTGGCCAGCCTACTCTGTGGTGTCCCCCAAAGAACCTTGCGACTTTTTCTTCTCTGCTTTTCCTGCTACCAATTCAGCACCTCAGCCGTCAGGGAAAGTATTCCTTGGGACTAGGAAGCCATTATGATTGCTAGCTCTGGGTTGGGAAATACCTCGAGATTTTTGGGACATGGAGCTGGGAGTGGGCAGGATTTGTGGTGGGGAGGGGCCTCAGTGGAGTAGAATGCTATGGAGACCACCCTCCTAAGCGGCCATTTTCTCTGATCTCTTTAGTGAGAGGAGCTATAATTCCAGGGGATTTCCCAACATGGAGCTGGAAACCTTAGGCCATGGGGAAAGCACAACTTAGGGCTGATCCTGCGTTGAGCAGGTGGTTGGACTAGATGGCCTGTATGGCCCCTTACAACTCTATGATTCTTCTATGATTCTATGATTCTAATGTGAAGCAGTGAGGATTTTTCTTTCCGTGATCTTGCACTGAGAAATCTGGACACCGTTTTGCAACCGTCTAACATACTGAATAGAAGGGAAGGGCTGTTCTTTTAATAAGTTCCCACAGCAACAGACCTCTGAGTTGCAGTTTTTAATATTTGTTTATTAAAGGTTTTACTCTGCAAACCGGATTATATTGGTAACCCGTTGACTATTCAGCTGCCTTAGAAATAATTTGAAAAATAATATCTCAAATATCCTTCAAAATGTCAAATGCTAATAGACTAAGGCCCAGCTGAGATGATAAACCCCATGCCTAGCCGGAATAACTTCAGGCAACATAAAAACATACTCCTATAGCCAATAAAATATTCCTGCATGGGGTTGCCAGCTCTGGGGGTGAAGCTGGGAGTGGGTGAGATTTGGGGCAGGGTGGGACCTCAGTAATGCTATGGAGTCCACCCTCCAAAAAACAGCCATTTTCTCCAGGGGAACTGATCTCTTTATTCTGGAGATGAGCTGTAATTCTACGGGGTCCCCAGGTCCCACCTGAGGACTGGGACCCCTTTTCCCGCAGGTAAAAAGTAGAGTGGAGGGGGTTGACATGGGTTCTACTAGCACCTTGTTAAATGGTTAGTTCTCTCTGAGAAGACATCTTTTTGTGTGGGGCAGTGGATCATAATGGGAACCTCCATTGACAATCTGAAGCTGCATCTGCTGTTTGTAATAAGGCCGTTGGTTGGGGGGGGGTCAAAAGAACTACTTCAGACATGCTGAGGACTCAAGTGGGCCATTTGATCGACAGTCCCATCCTTGCAAGCAGTAGATAAGGACATCATTTTTAACTACATATTTGATTCTGCTCTTCCTCCCAGGGCTTCATAGTTTACTACATATTACCTTCACAACATTTGTGTGAGGTAGGTCAGACTGAGATACAGTGATTGGCTCGTACCGGTCTAACAACTGGTTCAGATCTGTGGTCCTCCTAGTCCAGCATTCTGTTTCACACAGTGGCCAACCAGTATCTCTGGAGGGTCAACAAGAGGGCATCATAGCCAAGGACAGCCCCTGATATTGCCTCCTGGCTCTGGGATTCAGAGTATCTCTGATTGTGGAGGTTCCCTTCAGTCACCGTGGCTAGGAGCCACTGATAGAGCCATCCCCCATGAATCTGTCTAATTCCCTTTTAAAGCCTTCTGTGCCAGTGGCCATCATTACATCCTCTGGCAGCAAATTCCACAATTTAATCACTCACTGCACAAAGATGTATCCTTTTTTCATCTTGGATCTATTGCCCGTCAACTTCACTGGGTGCCTTTCAGTTTTAGTATTTGTGGAAAGGAAGAAAAAGTTCTCTCTGTCCACTTTCTCCACCCCGTGCATAATTTTATAAACTTCTGCTGTGTCTCTATCATGCCTACCATGTCTAAACTGCAAAGTCCAAGACTCTTGAGTTTCTCCCCACAGGCAAGGTTCTCCAATCCCTCAGTTACCTTGGTTGGCCTCTTCTGCACTTTTTCTAGCTCTGCAATACACCTTTTGAGATGCAGCTGCTGGAATGGCACAAGGTATTCCAAAGGAAGAGGCACCATTTATCTATACACGGGGATTCTAATATTGGCTGTAGTAAAATGCATCAAATGCCTAAATAGTGTTCCTTCAGTCTGTACATGGAGGCACATTTAGATGAAAGCTCCTCTTCGTAAAGGCATTCCACATGTGTAATTTTGGAAAGCTGGCATGTCAGTGAGATGTCTACTTTGGAGGATGGACTCTATGGCACTGTACCCTGCTGAAGTCCCTCCCCTCCCTAAACCCCACTCTCTCTAGGCTCCTCCCTCAAATCTCAAACTGGAATCATATCCCTGCTGAGTTCCTTCCACTTCCCAAGCGTTGCCCTGCCCAGGCTGTACCAGAGAGTGGCCTGATTCTTCCTGGCAATTGGTAGGGAAGGGGAGGGGGAGACTTACCAGGAGCAAAAGGAAGATCCAGATATTGCACAGGAAGTGACATCATCACACTGAGGCATTGTTGAGATGCTATTGTACTTTGGAAAACTCTATGGTAAAAATAACTGCTACCATAGAGCTTTTGTCCAAATACCAGAGTGTTGACTGGATGTCACTGGTGTGATGATGTCACTTCCTGTTCAAGCCCAGGTAAATCTGGAAAATCGCCCCTCTGGCCTGATGATCTGTGGCTGGGGGGGAGGGGCAGGTAGTGGAGGCTGGAGACCCAGGTGGCTTCCAGGGTCACTGATAGAGCTCTTTCCCATTACCAACTACCTGGTCCTTTTTAAAATTAGAGATACCTGGGATTGAACCTGGGACCTTTTGCAGGCCAAGTAGAGGCTCTACTACTATTCTACAGCAACTCACCAATAAATAAATCATAATATACAGAATAATTAGTAAGAAATTAGGAGTTGGTACCTCCTGAAATACAGGGTGGGACGGATTGGGTCAAAGTAGGTGTTTCTTCCTGATGGGTCACCATGGCCTTGTAAGAAATCCACATCTCTTTGAGGGATTGTATATGAAATTCAAGCAGTGGTGGTTCTCCATGACAATCACCACTATGCAAATGCTATTCAAGTCATATGGTGCCAGTGTTTGAGGAGGGGAAGAAGGAGCAAAACAGATTTCCCCCCTCAAACCACCTCCAAACAGATCACAAATATCCCTCCAAGAGGAAAAAAAATATTTCTGAAATGGTGGGGCGATATTATATGGAAATGGGCAATTCTGTTAATGTCTGTGCGTCCTGTGACAGAGGAAAACCAGAAGAGTTTGGCCTCCCTGAATGACAATCAAAATTTAAAATCCTTCTCCTCAAAATAATGTAAGCATAGGTGAAATAAAAGTCTCCCTGGCCTCCTTTGACTTCACTGGCACTAGCCTATAGGTGCTTACAATTTCAGGACCGGAAACCCCAGTACAGTTCCTCCTCCACTCTCAGCGTCCTACCCAATGAAAAGGGACCTCTAGAATATTGCCACTGTTGGGCAAGCAGGCGCAATGGAAGCTAGCTGCTTGGCAAAGCCACCCTGGCGCCACGTACCTTCTCTCGTCGTGCCTGTACGACGTGGAGCTCCGCCCGCTGGTCCAAATGAACATCTTAGAGGATTGGTCTCCGCTGTCTCTCCGTTCCGTGGAGGTCCTGGAGGGATGACGGTAGGACCTAGGGGGAAAGGAACAGCCTTCATCACCACGTGCTGCAAACCTGCTGGGCCACCGTGCATCCATCAGACCTCAGTGCCAGACCCTGATTCGCTCTTCAAATGCCTGATAGGCCTGGCTCCATGGCGATAGGCGTTCAGAGGGCTCCAGGTGATACACAAAACAACAGGAATGACCTTTCTCTTTCCCTTCCAGGAGGTTCGCTTGACATTAAATTATCTTCGGCTCTTCCCCTCCCCTCCCTTCTTCTCTTCGCCTCCCTCCCATTTCTGTCAGCCTTAATAAAACCTTCTTTCCCCTGCTTTTTCCAGGGACCGGTTTCGCTTGCAGAGCATGCCCAATGATGGTTAGATAAAGCTCCCGAGCTTGTCCTCTCTTGCCTGCCAGGCCTTTCGACCAGCCGCTTTCCGGAAGGGGCCTCTGTGTACACATCTGCCCTGAGCAACCGTAAGATTTCAAACAATTATGTGCTTCCCCTGCGTGCGCGTTCAGAACGCACCTATCTGTTACCAGACCCGCTGGCAAATTAAAAGGGTGGTTAAAGTCCGTCTCCTGGTGAGGCCTCTGATTGGCCCTGCTTTGGGGACCTTGGCAACGTGACCGGCCAGCCTCAACCACTTGAGCCAGAGCTTTATTGAGATATGTCATGGAAACATTAGAGACAAGCCTGCTTCCCCTTCTCGGTTGCTCCCCAACCGCCTCTCTCTGCCGTTCAACAGGGACACTCCTGGGTCCTTGAATGACCCTCAACTCACTCTGTGGGTCTCTGTCTAATGCACTTCCAGGTCTACCCTCCCTGGTACAATCTCACCAGATGCTGTTCAGGTGCTCTAGTTTTCAATGGCTTCTGACACAGGGCAGTTTAGCACACTGGCCACACTGTTCTCATTGCTTTTTCTTTTTTTTTAAAGGATGAAGGACTTATCTGAACCAGCCCCCTTTCAATTTATTTATTTAGATCTTGCTTTTATCTCCAGTGGCATCTTAGAATGTTGTTCTCCCTGGCTCACAATTCCAGATACACCTGGCTGAGAATTTGTGGCCAACCTTAGGTTAGAGATGCCAGCCTCCAGGAGGGACTTGCAGATCCCCTGGAGTTACACCCCCTCTCCAGCCTACAGAGATCAGAACATGGATGCTGTGGAGCAGTGGTCCCCAACCTTTTTATCACCGGGGACCACTCAACGCCAGGGACCACTCAACGCCTTTTACTGAGGCCCGGTGGGGGGGGGGTAGTTTACTCCTCTACTCTCAACCACTGCCCTAACGCTCTCTGATCGCTATGGTAATGTTTAAACATCCCTTCAAAATAAGATACAGACACGCCACAACAATGAACATAAGGAACATTTTATTTTCATGGAAATTTTAACTCATGACAATGACAAATCAATGGGAACCCTGAGCTTGTTTCTCTGCAACGAGAGAAATGGGAGTGATGGGAGACAATGACACCCGAAGTGTGTTGTAAAGGGCTGGGGGGGGGGAAGGGAGAAGGCGTCCTTCGCGGCCCACCTCCAATTAGTCGAAGGACCACATGTGGTCCGCAGCCCACAGGTTGGGGATCGCTACTGTGGAGGGTGGGCGTTGTCCCACCCTTCCCAAGCTCCATTTCCAAATCTTCAGGAATTTCCCAACCTGGAGCTGACATCTTTACCCTCCTCCGTTCCTCACTGGTGGCCAGTGGGAACCTAACAATCCTGCCTAAATTAGCTTCCATTGCAGAGATGGGGATTTGAACCTGGGTCTGCCAGTCTAACACACCAAAACACACTGTCTCTTGTCTGCAGCTTAAATACGGTCATTTGCTAGTCCGGTAAGAGTTCACAGGCACTGAAATGGAACTGCTGCCGAAGCTCTTAAAAATATTCAACGGGATGAATTCATCCACAGCTCCAATTTTGTTAGGATCAGCCAAATCGTCACAAAACAGCACGCAGGCTCTTGCAGCACCCTCCCTCCTTCCCTCCCTCCCCCCCCCCAACTGTCTATCAGGCTGGATGTTTCTGTGCAAAGAAAACAAGAAGGGCAGAGCAATTAAAAGAAGGAATTAAAAAATGAAAAGAAGGAATTAAAAGAAGGCGTGCTTGAAACCCCCCCTAGAAGTGGCTTCTGAAGATGACTTTCACAATCCACCCCCTCCCTCCAGAAGAAGGCTTAATGCATTGTTTAATCTGAGAATACATCTGGTTTTACTTATACCAGAACGGTGACAGTTCAAACACATTCAGCAGTATCTGCTTGAAGAAGAATGGGCAGGGCAACAGAAGGGAAGTAACGCAGGAGAATTAAAAAAAATCCACATGCATCCTTTTTACAAGCATTTGCACTCAACTCAGGATGCACCTCAGTCCAGGTAAATAAAATAACGGTGCAGCTCTAAGCGGAGTTACCCCTACAAGTCTCTTAACTTCTAGGATCCCTGGAGGCAGGTAAAGCCTGGAGACTGACAAAAGCTAGCAATAGCGAGGGTTTTTAAACAATATCTCTTGGATCACTTCTGCAAAAGACAGTGACCTTTCTCTTTCCCTGCAGGGAGTTCCATGGCTCTCAGCATTACAGCGGAGGTGCTGCACAAGGTGCGCATGGGGACCTACGATGCAGTATTCCACCAATTTGCCTCTGTTTTTGACAGTAGGATGGGACGGTACTGGGGACCCCCAATAAAGGTGAATGGGGAATTAGAATCTATGCAAATTACGAATGCACAATTAATCAAGCCCTTCAGCAGCATGCATTCCTGGTGCTCATCATCAACCACATTCTGGCCTCCCTGTCGGGCGGAAAGGTGTTTGCCAAGTTAGATTTGGCACAAGCTTATCAGCAGTTGTCGGCTGGTGTTGACTCTGCTGAGGCACAGACCATAATAACCCACTTGTAGGAGGCTTGTAGGGTAAACAGGTTACCGTTCGGGGTCAGCGTGGGCCTGGAGATTTTCCAACAGTATGGAGGACTTGCTACAGGGGGTGCAGGGTACACTCCTGTATTTTGATGATGTCTTGGTGATAGGAGAAACTGAGGCACAGCCGTCGGACAGGCTGACTGAAGTTACTGCGGCTTGAAACTGCAGGTTTGCGAGTCAAGAGGGAGAAATGTGAATTTGGGGTACCCTGCATTGACTTTTGAGGGGGTTTTGATTGATGCCGAAGGCATTCGCCCAACCCCTGATAAGCTTAGAGCCATCCGAGAGGCATCCCCACCCCTCCGATCGAAGCAAGAGCTCCAGGCTTTCCTGGGGCTCCTCAATTTCTATCATTCTTTCCCACCAAATAAGGCTTCAACAGCAGAGCCGCTGCATTGATTATTGGATACGCAAGCTGAGCAAATCTGGACGCCTCAGCATGCCTGGGTGTTTGCGGCTGTAAAGAAAATTATTGTCATCTACAAGCTCACTGAAACACTAGGATGAGTCGCTTCCCCTGATATTGGCCAGCAATGCCTCCCCTTATAGGGTGGGGGGCTGTTTTAAGTCATAAGTTAGCAGACGGCCGGGAGGCCCTGATTGCATACTATTCATGCACACTATCAGCGGAAGAAAGAAATCACACCCGAATAGATGAAGAGGCCATGGCTATAGTTGCAGGGGTACGGAAGTCTCATGATTTTTGTTATGGTCACTCATTTACCATCTTGACCGACCACCAGCCCCTGCGGGGCCTGTTTGCCCCATACAGACAAACACTGCAAATCCTTCAGCCTGGGTGCTCTGCTGGGCTATAATTATGAACTGGAGCACAGACCTGGAGCTAGCCACTAGGATGGACAATGCTGATGCCCTGAGTAGGTTGCCGTTACCAGCCCCAGCTGAGGACCCCTCCCTGGCACATGGGGTTAGGCTGTTAAGACCCTGCCGTCCCCACTGCTTCAAATTTTGAACTCGGTGTGGAGAGGATGGCATGGGGGTACCAGTTTGTGCTGTTTGCATTGAGGACATGGAATTGTCTGTACACAAAGGGTGATTATTGTGGAGGACGAGAGTGGTAATTCTAGGAAAATTGCCGAGATGGGTGTTGTCTGCACTCCACGTCGGGCATCCAGACATAGTAGAAGAAGAAGAGTTGATTCTTATATGCCGCTTTTCCCTACCCGAAGGAGGCTCAAAGCAGCTTACAGTCGCCTTCCCATTCCTCTCCCAACAACAGACACCCTGTGAGGGAGGTGAGGCCGAGAGAGCCCTGATATTACTGAAGAAGAGTTGGTTTTATATGCTGCTTTTCTCTACCCGAAGGAGTCTCAAAGCGGCTTACATTTGCCTTCCCTTTCCTCTCCTCACAACAGACACCCTGTGAGGGAGGTGAGGCTGAGAGAGCCCTGATATCACTGCCCGGTCAGAACAGCTTTATCAGAGCCTTGGGGAGCCCAAGGTTACCCCGCTGGCTGCATGTGGGGAAGCGCAGAATCGAACCCGGCATGCCAGATTAGAAGTCTGCACTCCTAACCACTACACCAAACTAGTCCGATTGAAAACACTGGCCCGCAGCTACATCAGGAGCCACATCTATGACAAACCACCTGCAGTTCTTCTGAGCACCACTGCCCAATGTGGGACTTGATCCCATGCTCCAACAAAGGGGGCTTGGCCCTTGCCTCATGGGGCTTCTGGTTGCTAAGCAATCCCCCCCTGGAAACAGTGACACAGAAGAACAGATAAGTGGTAAGCCCTGCAGAGGGGCCGGCCTGAAGGCACGGAGGTATGTGAACCTTGCTGTTTTGGCTGATGGCAATTGGGGAGGTGATTGCTTGTGAGACACAGAGCGACTATCACAGCAGTTTGCTCCAGAAACTTAATGCCGATTTGCACCTGGAGAGAATGAAGCTCTCTGACAGATTCTTGCACGGTGAAAGCCATCTTATGAAGGCATCCATACATCACAAGGCTGAGGTCCGACATGTCTTAGAAAAGACCTACAATGTTTTTTCAAGATGTGGGTTTCCCATCCACTGTAGTATGGTTCCATACGGTACCTTGGAGGCCCCTCAATGGGTCTACAAGTATGGGGTTTTTCAAGATGGCCGCTTCGGAGAACCCTCCCCACCCTGTGCTTGCCATTTCTGGCTCTAAGAGAAGAGGAAAGAAAAAGGTTTTAATTTAAAAAATTCTACCCTTATTTGAGCAGGTTGACCTCAAAGTGGCCAATGAAGGGCCTGGAGGGGGTGGGTGGGAAGAGGGGGGGGGGTCTTGGCTGTTGAAATATTTTCTGGCTGAAACTCCTCTCCCATCCAGGGCGTGTCAGGAGGGCGTGGCCAGATGACATCACTTCCTGGTACCCCGAGAAATATTTCAGCAGTAGCTCCATGGTCCAAAGATTGAAAAGGGCTGTTACCAATTCTAGACACGTCCAGGTGGGTTCAGGTGATCGCTTCAGCTGCTGCTGGAATGGGGGATTCCCACCAGCATTTTCATGCTGGAGACCCTAGGCTGAGCTAAAGAATCAGATTTTACACACAAAGGCTCGTTTCTAGTTTCTAGAACATGTATAATAGTCTGAAAAAAGCGAGTGCCATTTAATAGATACAAAGTGCCTTTATTTCACCAGTGAATAATAACAGGCAGCCACTACGTGCCTAGAATAAGAAAGGAGAACTTTCAGGCCAAAAGGCAGATTATGAAGCTTTGGGAGTCTCGGCTAAAAAATTTTTTGGCTGAACTCTGTTTGCCGCATTATTTAGCAGCTTGCCAAAAACAGGACTCCTGAAGAAGAGGAGTTGGTTTTTAAACCACTCTTTTCACTGCCTGAAGGAGTCTCAAAGCAGCTTACAATTGCCTTCCCTTTCCTCTCCCCACAACAGACACCCTCTGATAGAATTGCTTGGTCAGAACAGCACTATCAAGGCTGTGACTAGTCCATAGTCACCCAGTTGGCTGCACATGGAGGAACAGGAAATCAAGCCTGGCACGCTAGATCAGAAGGCACTGCTATTAACCACTATGCAAAGGGGGGGGGGGAAATCAATAAACAAGTACCAGATGTATTTCCTTCATTTATACCTCATGTTTCTCCTCAACAGGGACCTAAAACAGCTTATATCATTCTCCTGTCCTTTATTTTATCCCCACATCAACCCCTTTGAGGTAAATTAGGCTGAGAATGTGTGATTGGCCCAAGGTCACCCAGTGAGCTTTCATGGCAGAGCAAGGATTTGAACTTGGGTCTCTCAGGTCCTCATCCAACACTCTAATCCCCATCCCATACTGTCTCCTTCCCACATGCAAGAGAATGCAGGTATCCAATTGAAATTAATTGCTGATTCAGTTGGCTTCTCCCATCCTTTCTGCTTTGGAATGATTGGCGTTCCTGCCTGTCCTATTCTGTTGTGGCTGAATCAGCCAATGAAACTGAAGGGTGGGAGGTCCGGGAGAGAAGGAAGGGAGGAGTTCAACTCATAACACATTCTTAACTTGTGGAACTCAGTAGCTTAGGCAATTTGACAAGTGGACTGGGCAAATTCACAATCAGTGGGTTTATTGATGGCAAGGAGTCACAAAATCCACAAGTAGCCCTGCTGGTGAACCTCTTGATGGCACCTGGGTTTTGGCCATTGTGTGACACAGAGTGTTGGACTGGATGGGCCATTGGCCTGATCCATCATAGCCTCTTTGATCTCGTAGGCTCTTATTAAGAGCTCCTCATTCAAAAAGTAGACCGTCTAGGTATCCAAAGGTCAACCAACAGGTGCCCTCCTTGACAGCTTCCAGAAGCTTCTACCTGGGTCCTGTAGGAAACTAGATGGACCCCCATCCTGATCCTGCAGGGCTTCTTCTCATGCTGCAATGAGCAGTCGGCCAATATGAAAAGAGGAAAGACTCTCCTGCCCTCCCCAGTTTGCCTCCAGTCAATTCCCACCTACATCCTGTTGTCGTTCCCTTTATTGCTCATAATAGTGTCTCTTCTTAAGGTTCCCGTCACTTTCTCCCACTCTCTGCTTTGTGTTACCTTTCATTTGTCCCCCTCCCCTTGATGCCCGGTACAAGCTCCCACGATGTCTCTGCCGAAGGCAAACCACCTCCTCTGAATCCATCGTCTGTGAGCTCCACTAACCAGCAATTACCATCAACCGCCCTCTCAAACTGATCTGCTGCTTTGAATATTTCCTTTTCGCTCGGGATATCGAGAACTGTTCACCTGCATGTACTTTAGCATAAAGATCTTTAACCTCAGAACAACAACCGGTGTTTTGAGGCAAGGCCATAGCCACTGGGTGGTGGTGGAGGGAAGGAGAGAAGCAGAGCAGAGCAGCATGTGGGGAGATGTTTTGGGATCTGGTGGTAGACTAGGAAAGATCTGTACTGTGCATGATTCAAAGCATATGAAGAATATCCTCCAGGGGGCAACAGAAGAGAATTTCCTCCAGGGGGCAACAGTATTTGGCATAGTGAAATAGGAAATTCCTGATGTTTTTTTTTTCCAAATAATCCCATCCAGGATCCTGATTGGCTCAAGGGAAACGTCCTTTTCATTTGAGCACACTTCCTCTCTGCATTCCCTTTCCAACACTTGGAGGGCTAGGACTCTTTCTCTCCTTCCTCTCTCTTCAAAGTCATTTCTCTTCTCCTGTCTCTTGCCTAACTACAGCCCATCTTTAAGGGTGGGGGGGGGGGCAGCTGTGCAAAATCCCATTCAAACGACATTGCCTGTCAGATGAGGGTCAAAAATCTTTGGTCCCATCTCTGACCTCTGTGAATTCCTCTGAATGTCTGATCTGATTTTTTGCACCTAATCTCTGAATATATGATCTCGGTCCTGCAGAAAGGTGGGTTAAGGTCCAGACAGACAGAAAGAACCAATGTTTATAGTCAGTATAAGTACCTGTAAGATCTCTGGTAAAAGCACAAAATTGGGGGCAGGGAGGGGGAGGCCATCAGGCGTAATTTCCACCTTGCTCATGTTCTCCTCCTTGCCAAGTCATCTCAATAAGACTGGATTCGGGACCTAATGAGACAAAATCTGCCGTTTCCCCTACGTTTTCAAATTAAGCGCTTCTTGCTTCAAACATAATCTCACAAGAAGGCGTCTTATTAGGCTGGAAATAGCCCGTGAAGAATATAAAACTATCAAAGGCTTATTAAAAATGGTTTATATTCCCCAGGGGGGGGGGGGACTGGAGATAGCAAAAATAAAAGAAAAACGGGAAAGGATTTTGGGCCTTAGCAACGCAGGCGAGATAGAAGTACAAATCTGCATGCAATTCCAGTTGTTAGTTTCAGACAGTGAATGTATCAATCACAAGCATTTTTAAACATTCCACCTTCCTCCATGTCGCTCAGGACAGTGCATTTGGTCCTCTCCTCCTGCATTTTATCCCCATAAGAACCCTGGGAGGTAGGCTAAGGTGAGGCTAAGGTGATTGTGGCTGGGAAAGGTTTCCCCTTAAATATGAGAAAGCATATGCTACCTTAATTGGAAGTCCCCTTCATTCGAAGTCTCCAGTGAGTCCCCTTTATTGGAAGGGGTCTCCATCATTGGAAGTTTTCAGGAGGAGATTGGATGAACACCTGTCAGGAAGGTGTGGTGGGGAGCCTGGACTGGATGGCCATTTGTGGCCTCTTCCAGCTCTTTGTGATTCTGATTCAAAGTGGGAGAGGAAGAGATAGATGCACTAAAAAGGTAATTAGATGAGAAAGAGAAGGGAAGGTAAAAGGTAAAGGTATCCCCTGTGCAAGCACCGAGTCATGTCTGACCCTTGGGGTGACGCCCTCTAGCGTTTTCATGGCAGACTCAATACGGGGTGGTTTGCCATTCCCTTCCCCAGTCATTACCATTTACCCCCCAGCAAGCTGGGTACTCATTTTACCGACCTCGGAAGGATGGAAGGCTGAGTCAACCTTGAGCCGGCTGCTGAGATCGAACTCCCAGCCTCATGGGCAGACAGCTTCAGACAGCATATCACTGCCTTACCACTCTGCGCCACAAGAGGCTCTTTAAGAGAAGGGAAAACCGGAGCAAAAAAGGAAAAATTGAATGATAGGAAGAGAATAATGGAGGAGTGTCCCAGAGAGAGAAACAGTACAAGGAGGTTGGTGGGTGGGAGAGTGAAAGGGGAGGCTCTGCGAGGGGGTCGGAAAGTTGAAGATGGGGAAGACATGAAGGAGTTAGAGGAGAGGTTCTGCCAGGGGGAGGGAAAGAGGAAAAGCAAGAGGGAGTAGGGAAATGAGAATTTAGAATCATAGAGTTGGAAGGGGCCATACAGGCCATCTAGTCCAACCCCCTGCTCTACGCAGGATCAGCCCAAAGCATCCTAAAGCATCCAAGAAAAGTGTGTATCCAACCTTTGCTTGAAGACTGCCAATTTCCCCTTTAATCTTTATGGACCCCCCCCTTTACATTAAATAAAACAGTTTAAACATACCTACTGTAGATAATTTATGGCTGCACGTAACAGCGATTTAGCTCATATTCAGAAAATGCCCAACAGCAAACCTCCAGATTACAGTTTATACGATGCAATTCCAAATTGCGTTCCGTTGCTTTGCGGCTGTTATGGGAACGATAACGACAGATTGAACAACCTCGTTTTTAAAATTTCCACTAGCCAAGAGCAAAAAAAGAGATAATATTTATTAAATTGTGAGCCGGCACAAGGGCCACATCAACAAAAATGGAAATTTCTTTGCATGGCATTTAGCACGGCGATAGCGGCCGTAAAAGGAAAAAAATGGATGGAGGAGATGACGATAATATTCTCCTCCAGGAGGTAATACAGTCACCTCAAATCGGAGAGCAAATGCTTATCAATTGAGGCTAAAATAAACTAGAACTACTGAAGAATTGCGGGAGAGACGGGAAAGGGAGGTCTCCATACAGCCAATCAGCATTGTTGTCGGCCATGTTGAAAAATGGCGACATTTTAAAGGAAACCTTGGAACTGATAACAGGAAGTGACATCACTACCTGTTTCAATAGGCAGGCTTGAGGACTGGGAGGGGGGAGAGAAAGGAGGTGGTTTAAGATGGGAGTAGGCGTGCAGGCTCCACCCCCTCCCAGGTGCAGAAATCTTGAAAGAAGAAGAAGAAGATGAAGAAGAAGAAGATGAAGAAGAAGAAGAAGAGTTGGTTCTTATATGCCGCTTTTCCCTACCCGAAGGAGGCTCAAAGCAGCTTACAGTCGCCTTCCCTTTCCTCTCCCCACAACAGACACCCTGTGAGGTGGGTGAGGCTGAGAGAGCCCTGATATCACTGCCCAGTCAGAACAGTTTTATCAGTGCCATGGCGAGCCCAAGGTCACCCAGCTGGCTGCATGTGGGGGAGCCAGATTAGAAGTCCGCACTCCTAACCACGACACCAAAACTGGCTCTCAGTTTGAAAGAACTCACTCATGCTCGGGATGGGGGAGGGGAGCAATGGAAATGGCTGATTTTCTGGCTTGTGGCTGAGCACATTAAGGCAGGAGAGGAAAGGACACAACCCCCCTCTGAAGCTCCTGTGGGCCCCTGGTTGGGAATCTCTGGCTTAGATATTGAGAGCTAGGTGGAAGACATATTCCTTTCCAAGGAACTCTTCCGAAGGTCTCTCTTGCCTGCCAACTGAAAGAAGTCAGACAACTCTGATAGACTGGGAGAGGCGGGAGAATGCAGAATTCCCCCTTACGTTCCTTCTCAGAGCAATGGCACTGTGGTAGTCCATAGTCAAAGGGCGAGATCAGTGCAAATGTTCCAAGGAATCATTTATGAAGGGAACATCATTATATCGTACAACGCTGGTGCCTCGGAGCTGCGCATCTGTGATATCCATTAATGCGGCCAGCTTCATTAACAGGGCGAGCCAAGCCAACGTTCACCGTTTAACACACAATTGCATTCCTAATCTTGTGTAAAAATGTTCAAGCTGACGGCAGCATGACCACCGTTCCCAAAGGTTCGGCCTATGTGACTTTGAGCGCCTGGGTCAAGCTAAAACTTCTTAATTTGGACGTTGTACTCTGAATTCTGGAAGGTCGGTGCTTGGAGCCCCACAGATTTAAGAGGACATTGAGCAAAACGTTATGGGCATGGGTCAGTTAAGGGAGGGAGGCTACTGGAATCGTAGAGTTGAAAAGGGCCATCCAGGCCATCTAGTCCAACCCTGTGCTCAAGGCAGGATTAGCCTAAAGCAGTGGTTCTCAACCTTCCAAATGCCACGACCCTTTAATACAGTTCCTCATATTGTGGTGACCCCCAACCATAAAATGATGCAAGGGTTCTTTCACAGAAACTGACCAATGGTGTGAAGATCCCTTGATCATGATTGTATATAAATTGGGTTTTCCCCCGATGTTTCTTAGTTCAGTTCTGCCTCTTGTCCCACCATGCTGATCTCCCCCTTTTCAGCTGCTCCAGACAGACGAGCGCTCCATCTCGATCTCCCCCGCAAGGCTGTTGTGCGGATGGCGACCCCTGGCCAAGCTGCTTGCCCTGCCGCAACCCCTGTGAAAGAGTTGTTTGGCCCCCAAAGGGGTCCCGACCCCCAGGTTGAGAACCACTGGCCTAAAGCATCCATATGATGCCTAAAGAATCCACATGACACGAATGCTCCAGCATCTGCCCAGGCTTCTTAGCCTAATGAAATGTGTTGGCTTTATCTTCCAATAGTAGAGGCCCAGCCTACATTAGAGACCCCTTCCTCTCCTGTTCATTGGCATTTAGCAAGGAGCTGAGAAAAGAACATATGCAACATCTTATTCTGAACCAGACCAGTGTTTTGTCAAGGTCAGGATAGTCCCCTCAGCTCCCCAGTGACTCTCCAGGATGATCAAAAAGGACTTTCACAATATCTGCTAATTTGTCTTTTTAGCTAGATGTGCCAGGGATGAAACCTGGGACGTTCTGCACGACAAGCAGAAAATTAAGTCTGGATGCAGCCCATAAATAGCGAATATTACTCCCAGGCACTACTCTCATTATTTACCATGACTTCAACTTAAAACAAAAAAAAAATCTCTGGAAGGAGGAAGCTAGCAATTCATGGAGAAATATTCTAGCCCTGTTTGCTGTCTCTCTTGTGCTAGTTTTCTCCTTGCGGGGAGTTAAAGACCGAAGAGTCTGTTCAAAAACAGGCTCCTGCAGTGCTATGGTCGATTTGATCCCTTTTGATTTGGCCACTTCATTCTCACCTTGCTCTGCTGTTCGTAAACAACGGCCTCTGCTGTTTGTCCCTATGCCAGAGGCTGCAGGATCCAAAGCAAGAAGGATCATTTCCCTAGATGCTAGCCTTGCAGGGGCATCGAGCATCCAGCTGTCAAGCACGCCTGTTGACCTTTCCCAATAGAAGAAGAAGAGTTGGTTCTTATATGCCGCTTTTCTCTACCCGAAGGAGTCTCAAAGCGGCTTATAATCCCCTTCCCTTTCCTCTCCCCACAACAGACACCCTGTGAGGTAGGTGAGGTAGAGAGAGCCCTGATATTACTGAAGAAGAAGAGTTGGTTCTTATATGCCGCTTTTCTCTACCCAAAGGAGTCTCAAAGCGGCTTACATTCGTCTTCCCTTTCCTCTCCCCACAGCAGACACCCTGTGAGGGAGGTGAGGCTGAGAGAGTCCTGATATTCCTGCTCTATCAGAACAGTACTATCAGGGCTGTGGTGAGCCCAAGGTCATCCGGCTGGCTGCATGTGGGGGAGCGTGGAATCAAACCTGGCTTACCAGGTTAGAATTCCACACTCCTAACCACTACACAAAGCTGGGTCTCACTACTAGTTCTCACCCCCATGATTTCTTATCAGAAAAAAGGCAGGAATCCCTGCTGCCAGACTCTGCCCCTTCAGTTGCCAATCAGCTGTGGGGGGGAGGGACTTCTCTGGAGCAGGGGAGGGCATCATGGAAGGAAAGGGGCTAGCCCCCTTAAGCACCCCTAGAATCATAGCATCATAGAGTTGGAAAGAACCTTCAGGGTCATTTAGTCCAACCCCCTGCACTATGCAGGACATTCACAACTACCTGCCTACCCACAGTGGCCCCAATTTCATGCCCAAATAATCCCCCCACACCCCAGATCTCCACAATTTAGACTGGCCTATAGCTGCAAGAGATGAGCCTCTCCAGAATTTAGACTGGCCTATAGCTGCAGGAGATGAGGTGGCACAGGGCGGTAAGGCAGCTGACATGCTGTCTGAAGCTCTGCCCATGAGGCTGGGAGTTAGATCCAAGCAGCCGGCTCAAGGTTAATTCAGCCTTCCATCCTTCTGAGGTTGGTAAAATGAGTGCCCAGCTTGCTGGGGGGTAAACAGTAATGACTGGGGAAGGCACTGGCAAACCACCCCGTATTGAGTCTGCCAAGAAAACTCTAGAGGGCGTCACCCCAAGGGTCAGACCTGACTCGGTGCTTGCACAGGGGATACCTTTACCTTTATAGCTGCAAGAGGAGAAAGGAAATTTTGCCTGGGATTGTGTGGCAGCCATTGGGTGCCAATGGGTCCATTGAAGAGGTGTTTGGATCTGAAAAGCAGCCCAGAGAAGTGCTGAACGACGACCTTATTTCTGCCGCTCAACCAACCCGCCTTCCTCTCGGTTATCGTGGTTTGACAAAACGTTACCATTCCCGATTGACATATGGACGGACTCAAGTGATGGCAGTGGGAATCCGATCCCATTTAGAAACGCAGCATCAAGGACATTAGAGTGGAAATTATTTGTTGCTTCGGGAAGAAAAGAAGGGGCGGATTGGAGAGATGTTATCTCGTGACAGAAGCACAAGCCTCGCTGGGCGATAGTGGAGCCGGATGATGGGGGATAATCACTCATTCATTCACGAAAAGGCAGCCAGAGGTGGAACAAGGGCAGAAGCCGGCTTTGTTGACTTCCTGTTTCTTTGCACAGGATGCATTTGAATAATACAAAGAGGGGGGGGGGGAGACAGATGCACCGTTTAGACGGCGATCAGAGCAGGTCTTTTACTCACCGTGTGACTCTGATTTTTTTTTTGTAGCACGCACATAACAGCAAGGCTGATATTCAGAACCATTTTGAAAACAATTACAAAATTGATCCAGGGAGGAGATGTTCATTATCTCATGGGCGCTGGCCAATAGGTGCCTTCCACAACTAAAAAATTACATAACTGCTCCGTGGTAGAGAGCCCTTTTTGGCATGGAGCTTCACGGGGAACCTCGTCAAAAGCCTTACTGAAATCCAGGTAAACACCATCAACTGGTTTACCACCATCAAGTAAGCCCATCGCTCAGTGTTCGCTGGCAGGGGCTCATGGGAATTGTAGTCCATGGGCACCTGGAGGGCCGCAGTTTGACTACCCCAGCTGGGCACACTTCCAGATTCCAATCCAAGGTCAAAGTCACAAGGAGCCCGTGTAGGCAGCCAGGACTGTAAATCTTTAAAACAGAGGAGTGAGGAAGTAGCTTTAGTACTGAATTCTATCGGGGAAGCAAGCCTGGGGCAGAATTGTTAAGAAATCTAATCTTGAAGCGTATTCTGAGCAAGGTAACACGATGTTGCCAATGCAAGACTTTAATACCACTAGTTGTGAAAGCTGTTCCTTGTAACAGGGGAAGACGTTGCTTTCCCCGTCTATCGGGGAAGGCAGAAAGCTTTCCAAGGGCCCATAGCTCCTCTGGGTGCTCATTCCACAAGGTAGGGGCCAGGACCAAAAAGGCCCTGGCCCTGGTGGAGGCTAGGCGCACATCCCTAGGGCCAGGAACAGTCAACAAGTTGGTACCTGTAGATTGCAAGGCCCTGTAAGGGACATAGGGCACTAGGCGTATGTGTTCTTTTGTATGTGTTCTTTTGCAAGTTCTAGTTAGCTTGGGATTTGAGAGCCTTACTGGCCCCAAGTCACGTCGAAAAGGGGATTTGCTCACAACTCAGTAGCTTAACCCCCGGGAGGTCTCCTTCTGAACTTCATCTGGCAACCTGTTTCCTGGTCTGTTAGACCAGGGGCAGTCAACCTGTGGTCCTCCAGATGTTCATGGACTACCAATCCCATGAATTGTAAATTGAAATGCAAACGCTGGTAGGGGCTCGTAGTCCACGGGCATCTGGAGGACCACAGGTTGACTACCCCTGTGTTAGACCACTGGGAGCACTAGGATTAGCATGAAGGTGGGTTGGAATCTCTGCAGCGACCAGTTCTCCTCCGCAGTGGGCAAGTTCCGGGTCGGGAGCTCCATTGTGTTGCGATCTGGCCATTCTGCTGAGCAATTCAGTGATTGGAAAGTAAGGATGGGCCTCCTCAACTCGCCCCTGCCCCCTCCCAAGAAGACGGGTGACAGGTTGATGAATGTTGCCAATATCGCTCTGGTGCAGGGTCTGGAGAGCGGCAGATGGGAGGCTATCTGTCAGCCTGCCATTTGGAAGGGAGAGAGACGATGACAACCTCAGCTCTTTTCAGACCCAGTTTCTCCCGGCTGGCCTGGGCATGGGTCCCACGCTTGCAGCTGGCCATCCATATACCTCTAAGCAACTCGTCCATGCCGGTGAGTGATGCCCACTGGCATGGATTCAAACCAGCAGGCCAGGCTCCTCATACCAGGGAACATGGCGGTCTGCCAGAAGGTTCCTATTTTGGGTTGCCAAATCTGAACTGGGAAATCCCTGGAGATTTTGAGAGTGGAGCCTGGGGAGAGAGGGGTTTGGGGAGGGAAGCACACTCTGCATGGGATAACGCCATAAAGTCTGTCCTCAAACCAGCGGTTTTCTCCAGGGGAACTCATCCTTGTCATCAAGGGAAGCGTTGTAATTCTAGGGGATCTCCCGGTCCCACCTGGATGTTGTCAACCATATCTTCTCCTTGACACTTTCCTAGTCTCAGGAGGCATTAGGCAGGTTACTCTTTCTCAGATTCACCTCTTCTCTCCTCTGCTGTAATGCTAAAGGGCTCTTGTAAGAGTACTACGACATTTCTGGAGGTGCTCTTCCACCAATCCCACGAACTGCCTTCGAAATCTCCCAGCATTTGCCAGGGCTGGGCTGGCAACCCCATTTCTGTTCCGCAGCAGCTGTCCAGATATACTTCCATTTCCCCTCTCCTTCCTGGTATTACTCACTGGTTCTAATTATTCCCAGTTAGCTTTCTGATTAAAATCAGGAGAGGCTGCATTACTTCAGCAGCAGCCCTGAGAATGATCTCCATCTCTGCAGACAGGAACACTCTGTTTGTTACCAAGCTAGCCCCATATCAACCATCTATCCGCCCACTTGGCTGAACAAGCTAAATTTCACCTGAAAGAGATCATTCATTCATTTGTTCGTTCGTTCGTTCGTTCGTTCGTTCGTTCATTCTCTCTCTCTCTCTCTCTCTCTCTCTCTCTCTCTCTCTCTCTCTCTCTCTCTCTCTCTCTCTCTTTGAAGATGTTGTTAGCCACTGTGAGCTGGCTGGCCCAAAAGCGGCAGCGTACAAATGCAATAAATAAATAGATAATAACTGGTCTTCAACTGACAAAAGTTCATTTTCAGCGGGGCTCTATAATACCGAAGGGAGCCAACTGTCTCCCGGGGAGCCAACCTGTTGTGAGGGTTTTTCTCACTGCTGATCCCTCCCTGCAGGCTTCCAAAGAACTGCCAGGCCTCTTAGGGCCCAGTTAGAGAACTGCCCTATGTAAAACGTGGGTGGCATTTAGCTGTTTAAAAGAATTGCCACTGGATCGAAATGCCGATTGGCACCGTTTCCGAGAATCGATGCTTAACGACGAACAAAAGGCTCCACGGGAGGATCAACTCCTGCTCTGCGTGGGATGACAGCTCCCCGTCAAAGTTGGGGGCAACAACGCCTGGGGAATTTGGGAAGAAGCCCTCGTTATCCTGTTCCCATTTTAAGACAGGGACTGATTTCGGAGAGACGGGCAGACAACAAACGCAGCAGTGTCAGGGGCTCAAAGGAGCCTCCCCGCACAATGCCGCTGAATGGAAATCACTTCATAATGATGCTCTGGAAATCAAGACGGAGCGTTTTGCTAAACAGATGCCATTTCCTCATACTGTTCTCCACAATGCAAATGCGAGCCCTGCATCCCATCAATAGGAGCATTTTATGGCTTCTTCCATCCGGAGGCCTGTGCCAGATGTTTACGTGTTAATGCGAGGCACATTGCAAAGACCAGAGACGCATATTTTTAAAAACAAGAAGCCTTATTCTGTACTCTCCTGGGCCTTTCTCTCTCCCCCCCTCCACTGCCTTCCTCCCTGCTCTATTTCCTTGGTTTGATTCACTTGCTGTCGCTTGTCCTGTGTTTTCTGAAGTGGATTGCTATTAACAGGCTCCGGCTATTGGAAAATGATGCTGTCGGGAGCTTTGAAGGGATCAGAGCTCTTTGCTCTCTGGCCACTTTGCTTCTGCGGCATCCTGTGCTCGCAGCAGGGTCTCAAAGGCTTCAGATCAAAAAGGTATCCCCAGCTGGGAATCCATATTTCATTTTCTTCTCTTGGGCGATGGGGAGACAAAATTGCCACTGAAGTTTGGAGGAAACGAAAGAATGCGGGAGTCAAACAAATCCCTCCCCGTCCTCTTGGATTGTCTCCAGAAGCTAAAATGACTGAACGCAGGCCATCGATATTTTGGTCACATGAGAAGATGACAAAGAGTCACTGGAAAAGAGGATAATGCTGGGGAAAGTTGGAGGCAGCAGGAAAAGAGGAAGGCCCAACATGAGATGGATCGACTCAATGAAAAGAGCCATGGCCCTCCATCTGCAAGACCCAATGGGATGTTTTGGTGGTCATGAATTCACAGGGTCGTCATGTGAACAATAGGATGTTTTTGGAGGTCATGACAGTGTAGAGCTGTCCTGAATTGGAAACAGCTTGTCACCACTTAACATACCCATCCATACACAAATTACTTCCTCCCAGCTTTGAGAAGAAGAAGAAGAGTTGGTTCTTACATGCCGCTTTTCCCTACCCGAAGGAGGCTCAAAGGAGGCTTACAGTTGCCTTCCCATTCCTCTCCCCACAACAGACACCCTGTGGGGTGGGTGAGGCTGAGAGAGCCCTGATATCCCTGCTCAGTCAGAACAGCTTTATCAGTGCCATGGCGAGCCCAAGGTCACCCAGCTGGCTGCATGTGGGGGAGTGCAGAATCGAACCCGGCATGCCAGATTAGAAGTCCGCACTCCTAACCACTACACCAAACTGGCTCTCTTCCATGCTTCTCATCTCAAATAAAGGGGTTCCTTCCCAATAGCCTAGACCTGGTTGGCTCAAGAAAGCCCAATATCATCAGAGCTTAGAAGCTAAGCTGGGTCAGCCCAGGTTAGTACTTGGAAGGGAGACTGCCAAGGAACTTTGCAGTGGCAACCCCCCTCTGAATGTCTCTTGCCTTCAGAACCCAAAGGGGTTGCCATAAGTTGGCTGTGACTTGGTGCCCCTTTCCACCACCATCCACACGGTTTCAACCCTCTTCCCTGAACCTAAAGCAGTTCCATCTTGCCTGTGCTTCCTATCTTCCGTTCAGAGCAAGTGACCGAGACGTAAATTGGGCCAGTATTTGGACAAGGTATCCTCTGCCCCGTAAATATGGGCACATTATAATCTGTATTTTAAAAATAGCATAGTGGAGCTTTTGGGACGTATGTTCTGCAAGAGAACCATTCTGGCAAAATTCACAGCAAATAAGGTAGCCACGTCTCGTGAATTTTGAACTGTGTTTCTTGGCAGGTCATGTTACCGTGGGCAACCCTCTACTATATACAAGGCAAGCTCTATTGATAATGAATCTCCTCTTGAAGCTGTGGCTGCCGGGAGTGGGTGCGAAGTGCGGTGTCTTCCGAAGGGCTGAAGTCGTCTCTGGGTGACGTCAGCAGATCGGAGGATACTGCGCACTTGCTTTGTACCTGCTCCTCCACACCTGTACCCTTCTCCCTCCGAACGGCGGCTGCTTTGGGTGGCGGTGGCTGGACCAGGTCGCAACCCCCTGGGCCAGGGCTGGTGTATCCATGTAGCACATGTAGCCTGTGCTACAGGCCCCTCACCACCAGGGGCCCCATGCAGTGCCTTCACTCCCATGGATCAGGACCGTAGCCGCTCTCCTCCCCGCTTTTCTCTCTTTAAGGACAATCAGAGTGATACCTCTGTCCACTGTGTAGGGTTTCTCTGCCTGCTCTTACCTAAATTGTACTCTACGCAGGACCCATGACTCCTTAAACTGGCTCTGGTACTACAAGCTCCATGAATCCCTCAACCTGCCCTGGGCTCTATGGGGGAAGCATTTAACTATCAGGCCAAACAGCTGATCCTGAGGATCAGCTGCTTGGTGAGTCTTTCTCTCCCCGCCCCAGACCCTTCTGAGGCTGTGGAGATCTTCCGAGAGGTCTGTGGGGAAAGCATTTAAAGACCCTGCAAAGCAGCTGATCCTGGGACTCTCCCTCCCTCCAAACCCTTTGGTGCTACATGTTTCCCACCCCTTTGGTTCAGGGTGGAGTGGTTTCATCTCTCTGCCCTCCTTGGCAGTGCAAACTCTCAGCCAATCCCAGATGTGGAGCCAAAGCTCCCCCCACCTTTAGTACAGACTGTTGTGTCATCCCCCTTTTCCAGAACCCTTTGTATTCCACCCCCCACACACAACAGGTATTATTACTAGTCATTATATATTTCTGTGATATTGGCATTGCAAGATATTTGTACCTTTTCCTGCCGTACCGTGCATTTTCACAACGTTTTCATGATATTTTAACAGACCATCTGTGTTCTCCAGATAATCCTTTTTTTGGCCAGCTGTCTTTAACAAGTAAGAGAAATATGAATGCACACATGCCCCCCCCTCTCCTCTCCTCTCAGGACATTTCAACCAAACTACATTGCAGCAACATACAGGAAAGCAGAACTCATGCAACACCGATACTACAAGATCCATGATGCTGTGCCACTGTAAACCCATGCACAAGCCCACTCAGGGGATTTGCTTAAAGAGAGTCATTTATGATATTGAATGAATTGACATGCACACAAAAGATGAAGCATGGAAAAGCTACAAAAGGCTTTGAAATGCTTTGCCAGGTCATGGTTCTACTTCTTGAACGAAGTCCTGGGATTTGTTTCCATTTTACATTCCTGAATAAATTAAACTGAAGGTCACAATTGTATGGTCGAATCTCTTGTTCTGTAAAACCACCCTTCAATTACGACTTCTGGATAAAGCCAATGCTAGCCTTGAGGCCAAAAGCCCTGTAAAGAAACATCCCTTGATACTCCAAGTGACAACCTTTCACATACTTAAAGAGAACAGTCCTGTCCCCTCTCAGCCTCCTTTTCTCCAGGCTGGACTTCCCAGAACCTTCAGCCTTCCCTCACAGAGCTTGGTCCCCAGGCCCCAGATCATCCTCAAAACAGCTTCGAATCACCATTTCCTTTCCTCTGCATGGCAGCAGTCACCCTGTGAGGGAGGTGAGGCTGAGGGAGCTCTAATGGAACTGCTCTGTTAGAACAGCCCTCTGGAAAAGAACCAGACAACGTAGTCCCAGGAAATTAAGGGCAGAACAACATAGGGCAAAGAACACAGGACTGCTGCAGATCAAGGCAGCCTTGCACTTAGTTCTTCCTTAGAGCTCTCCTCTTTGTAATGTATACTTCAGGACTCTCTCACTCCTGAGGTCACTGCAGTCTGCATTTCCCCCATCATCATCAGCCAAAAGTAGGTAGCAAAGCAGGCAAAGCTACATCATAATGATGATCTCAATACACAGAGCAATGTGAACCAAGTCCTGGAGAGAATGGCTGCTTTGGAAGGTAGACTCCATAGTAAAATATTCCACTGAGGTCCCTCCCCACCTCAAATCCCGCCCGTCCCCAACTCCACACCCTAAGTCTCCAGGTATTTCCCAACCCAGAGGGAATATGACACACAGCTGCCGTTTTCAGTGGCAGCCCTGTGTTCCAAGCAAACTGGAATCATTGAAGAATGAAAAAATATCCCTTCCACCCTACAGAGAAAAACCCTGATGACCCTTTCTACTTCACATCTCCCAGCCTGGCTTGCACCTCCCCTTATAGGTTTCTTCCCTTCCTTTTATTCTCAGGTTCCCCTGTTGATACGATTAGCTATCACTTAATTCATCTCCCCTCTTGCGTGGGCTAATGGACAACTTGTATTAGGCTGCATATTTTTACAACAGCCTTGCAAGGTAAGGGAGAACTGGAAAAGGAAGAACCCAACTTGTTCGAGGGCAACTTGTTGGCTTGATGGTGGTCAGGAGTTTGAGCTCTGTCAGTCATGGGTTCAGAATCAATGTATGATGCACCATGCTTAATGTGTTGGGAATGCCTTTGAGAGGGGCACCTAACACTTCTATGCAAGGGAGCCCTCTCTTGTATTTAGGTGGGGCCTGGACGATCTGTTATTACAAGGCATCTCCAGAAAACAGAGCTCAGTTCCCTGGAGAAAATGGCTGCTTCGGAAGGCGGGCTTTACGGCAATGTACTGCTGAGGTCCCTCCCCTTCCCACACCCCATACTTTTAGGCTCCACCCCCTCCCCAATCTCCCAGCCGAAATTCCAAGCCCCATGCTGGCGATCCTAATTCTATTGGTGGGCTTCAGCACAGTACAGGCCTGTTCAACCTAGCACTGTTCTGATGTCATGGTATGAAAACATCTGCTGACTGTAGCCATCCATACTGGGGAGAGGAGTAGGGTTGCCGGACCCCCCCTCCTCCAGTGAAGCCAGGTTCTCCTTGCTATTTCCTTAGGGTTGCCAGCTCTGGGTTGGGAAATACCTGGAGACTTAGGTCGTGGAGTTGGGGACGGGTGGGATTTGAGGTGAGGAGGCACCTCAGTGGAATATTTTACTATGGAGTCTACCTTCCAAAGCAGCCATTCTCTCCAGGAGAACTGACCCCTGTCACCTGGAGATGAGTTATAATTTCAGAGGATCCTCAGGTTCTGTCCGGGGATGGGCATCCCTACGTTGCCCGGAAGCCACAATGTGATGATGTCATTTCCTGAAGCCATGCAGCCTCATCACTGTTGTCCCCTGGGGCTCCCTCCTGCTCCTGGCAAGCCTGCCCCACCAGTCACCAGGAGGGCCTGGCAACCCTAGAGAGGAGAGGTGATCTCTCCGAGTCTGCTCCGCAAAGCTGCCGACTCCTCCACCGGAACTGATCTCTGCAGTCTGGAGATGAGCTATAATTCCAGGAGAACATTGGGAACTGCCTGGAGGTCACTAACCTGAAGCTTGGCAGATTGTCCTACGCCCTCTTGGAGCTGGAGCTGGGTAGTGCAGTGCGATCTTTATCTGGGGCCTGTGGTGGTTCTCAGCTGCCCCGGAGAGGAAAAAACTGATCTCTGAAGAGCTGGAACCCGGCCACGGAGTCTCCATCCCTCGGGCCGCTGCCGCTATGAATCTGACAACATTGATTAATGCATCCTAGACGAAGCGGTTGATGACTGAACGGAAGGCGGTGGCGTTTGCATATCTTTCGGGCTCCAAGCGCTGCTCGTATGTAAAGCAGGACGGGGAAGGAGATAGCTGTTGCCATGACTTAAAGAGGCAAAATGTTATGGGGGTTTTATGCAGCACCGCGGGGGATGCCGAGGTGCGAATTGAATCTGGCGTGCCGTATTCTGGGCCCGGTCTTGTCATTAATGCAAAAAAAAAAAAGAGGAAAGAAAAAAGGACAATTTATTTGCTTTACTAGGCACTTGCTTACAGCGGGCCTGCTATAAAGCCTTTGAAATACGCTGAGGTCCCCCACACAGGACGACAGGTGGGAAATGGGAAGTGATTCATTGCTGCTTGTGCTCCTCGGTGGAAAAGCGCCTGCAAAGGCAAGGGAGCGAAAAATTCGGCTGATGGAGTCTGGGTGGGTTCATTTGTCCCCCTTGGCTTTCTGGAGGGACTTGCCCTAAGCTTTCTTCAGTGTACAATTGTGATTGTGGGAAGTGTGGATGAATGGCCTGGGGGTGTGATTTTAAAATTTATCTCCCCCACCCCCGCTGAGGAGTCTAGATGTTTTAAGGATGCCAACCTCTAGACTGGACCTGTGGATCCCCTGGATGGACAGCTCATCTCTGGACTGCATAGATCTGGAGAAAATGGATGCTTTGGAGGGTGGAGCCTAAGGCATTGTAGCCATAAAGTCTTCATAAGACAGCATGAGAGAAGCCATGGCCCATCCAGTGTAACACTCTGTGTCACACAGTGGCCAAAAACCCAGGTTTCATCAGGAGGTCCACCAGTGGGACCAGAACTCCAGAAGCCCTCCCATTGATGCCCCCCAAGTACCAAGAATACAGAGCGTCACTGCCCACACACAGCGTTCCATCTATACTTTGTGGCCACTGAAGGACCTCTGATCTATATGTTGATCCAACCCTGCTCTTGAAGCCATCTTTGCTTGTTGGTACAACCATTTCCTGCAGCAGTGAATTCCTTGTGCTAATGACTCTTTGGGCGAAGACTTCAGGCTCCGTCCACAAATCTCCTTGTGTCCATCAAACTGTATGTGGAAACCCACATACAGTCTTCAAGCAAAGGTTGGATACACACTTTTCTTGGATGCTTTAGGATGCTTTGGGCTGATCCTGCGTTGAGCAGGGGGTTGGACTAGATGGCCTGTATGGCCCCTGGCAGAAATCTCCCTGAACTGTTATTAGCAGTGGCTGGAAAAAAGAAAGGTGTTGCATTTTTGTGGACCAGGTCCTAATGCTTCCATTCCCTATGGTTGCTTTTTAATTATAAAGATGAGCTCTTTTTCTGTACTCCACTTTTTACTACCCTAATGAGTCTTTGGCTTGCAATTGCCTACCCTTCCTCTCCCCACAACAGACACCCTACAAAGTAGATGGGATTGAGAGAGCTCTGAGAGAACTGGGACTGGCCAAGGTCACTCAGCTGGTTGCGTGTGGAGGAGGAGGACTGGGGAATCTAACTTAGTTCTCCAGTTTAGAGGCTGCTATTTTGCGACTCCTAAGCGTCGTGAAAAGCAGGGTATAAAACCCAATTCATTTTCTTACAGCGGGAGGGGAGAAATGCCATTGATGTCCCTCCCCTTACCTCCCCAAGCCCTATCCTCTGCTGCCTCCACCCCAAAGTCTCCAGCTTCCCCCCCAACCAGGAGCTGGCAACCCTAGTTCCAAAATGGCGTCTGCCTCCTAACCGTCCCATGCACTGCATTACCAGCGGCCCTTCCAAGGCCTTTTAAATTATCACTGTAATTCCACAGCCTGCTAAAGCCTCCCGACAGTGCTGTTCACTAGACCAACGGCTCCTGCAAAGTAATGGCCGGATCCAGAGTTTGCACAACAAGCCAACTAATGACCAGAACAGACAGGTCTCCTGTAATGGGAGCTCTCCGGGCACGCCTTGTGCCCTCTGAGGAGGAATAAACCGAGCCAAAGAGTTGAAAGTTTGTTGTATTTCTCTTCCTGGCAAAAGAACACGTTAGTCCCATGGAGGTACTACTGATACTTTATGGCATAGGAGGGGAAGAAAGGAAAACAATGCTTAATGCATTAAGTGGAGTCCCCGTTGATTTGAACAGCAAAAACACACACATACACAAGAATTACAAGAGAGAACTTGGGTCAGGCTTGCAGTTAATAATGCGGAGTTTAGGGCACGCAAGCAGAAAATGTGCTTGAAAAGGCAAAAATATAGCTGCGGAAACATAATAATTTCACAGACGGTGGAAGTCAGGCTCTCTTTTTGTCACCGTGGTCTAATTTACCTGTCTGCAAGGGAGGCTGAGATAGATCTGACCTCCCAGACGTAGGGCCTGAAGTACTGTGGGCTGTCTGAGGAAGGAGGGAAATTAGAGGCTGTAAATCAGAGTAATGGAGCCTGGCCTCCTTCATCCAAGACGTTAGTGATGAAGGATGGTTTCCCAAGAGAGCTCTGTACTAAGAAGGCTCTTCCGATTGGCTGAGGGAAGCAACAAGCTCAACCAATGGCAACCAAGGGCTGGATTCAGTGGGAGAAAAGAGGACATGCTACGTCTGGGTGAAAGGAGGACCATGGCTCAGTCCTTAGGGCAGAGTCCCAAAAGTGGCTTACAATTGCCTACCCTTCCTCTTCCCACAACAGACACCCTATGAAGTGCGTACCTTCTACATGCAAACCATGTGTTCTGCCTAGGGAGACTAGGTCTTCTGTTTCAGTGTGATATCTCCTACCCCACTCCCAGCTTTGCCTGCAGTTGCTCAGCTGGGAGTGGTGGGGATATTCTAGGGGAAATGGGGGCCATCAGGAGACTTCCAAAGAGTTGGGCGCCATCATTGACAACATCGCCCATGTCGCTATGATGTCACTTCTGGTGCAATGCGGAAGTGACATCATTGCCTCAGCAATTCTCCCCAAACTGCATGGTTCAGCCATGCAGTTTGCCATGAATACTAGAGTGTCACCTGTACGCGATGACGTCATTTCTGGGTTGCACCAGAAAGAAGTCACTTGGTCACTGGCGATGTTATAGGAAAGTCCTCCACCTCTGACACATCTCCAGTTGGTTTCTGGCTTCAGGCTTACAAATCTCGCTTATTCAATGAGCCGCAATCCCCTCCATCTTGTGCTTGAGTCTGGTTTGTTTTGGAAGGGAACCAAGCAAGGCTCCTCTAAAAATCACACCAGGAAAGTAGGCAGACTAAGGAGGCAGGGAGTGGGAAATGGCTGAGTGAGAAGGCTGAGGGCATCTCCACCAAAGTGCCCACTGAAAACAATTTACTTCGAAGGGCTGTCAAGAGGGACAACTTCAACATCTGCCTTGTCCTTCTTTCAGTCAAGCTGTGTTTTTGGGTCTTGGTATCAATGACAGATGAATGAAGTACAACAGAATATTAATGGCCATCTGTATCCTTTTTCAAAGAAAATGGTGAAGAATTAATGACGGCTGTTTAGCACATTTATATTTTCTAATTACGGCAGATAGCTGTTATTTATAGACGCGGTTGAGGGGGATGATAATGTTCCCTGGCACTTTACATAGGAGCTCTTTGGCTACCCATCTATCTATAAATAACATTATCTGAACCATTTAATTGAGGAAATCCCATCGACAACACAGTCAAGTGGATCTGTAGTCATTGCTACACGGTAACAAAACAACGAAGAGGAATAATTCATTAATGCACTATTTGGAAAATCAAGCCAATTCCAATTTATTGTACAATGGTGCCTCCTGCATAGCTAGGGTTGCCAGCCTCCAGGTGGGGCCTGGAGCTCTTCCAGTATTACAACATTCTGCTTGAGAAAAATGGCTCCTTTGGAGGGTAGATTCCATGCCAGAGATCCTTGCACTCTCTAGGCTCCACCCCCAAATCTCCAGGTATTTCCCAAGCCAGACCGGGAAACCCTATGTTTAGAGCTACCTGTTCTTCAGCCTGCAGAGGTAGCTCTAGGAATCACCGGAGACTCTGTTTCCTGCAGAGCTACCCGTTGTCACTTCCTGGTTGTACCTGGAAGTGAGATAGAAGAACAGAGGCTAGTGGCATTAAAAAAAATTCTCCCACTGCCACTTGGATCAGGCAATGGAGACCATGTCCATGGCAGGATTTCTGGAAACCCTCTGTGGAGATGCTCGAGGTCTGAGATGGAAGCAACAAGGCAAAGAAATAGGAAGAAGGTTGCCAGCTTTGGGTTGGGAAATACCTGGAGACTTTGGGAGTGGAGCTGGGAGTGGGTGGGATATGGGGCAGGGAGGGACCTCAGTGGAGTATATAGCTATGGAGGCCACTCTCCAAAGCAAGCTATTTTCTCCAGGAGATGAGCTATAATACAGGGGGAACCCGAGGTCTCCCCTGGGGACTGGCATCCCTAAAAAGCTTTAGGGAGGAAGTCTTAGGAATGAGTCAATCTACTCCTTCAGGTTTTTGAAAGCAGACTTGCAGGTAGAAACAGGCAATATATTAGAAGAGAATTTCCAACTGGGGATCCGTTGACCCCTGGGGGTCTGCCAGAGCTCCAGAGAGGGTCTGTGGCCTTTCTCCTCCTGTCTGAGTAGACTCAGCTATAAGCTGCTTTTCGGTCTTTCTCCTACCTGGAAAATTGCTCTGTTTTACTTGCATAGAATTGCCTTTTTTTCGGAGAGGAAAGGAAGACGCACAAAAACAGCTATTGTCGGGGTTGGCATTTCAATTAATTAAACAAACCTCCATTTCCCCTGGGGGAAAAAAAAATCTTTCCTTTTTATTGTTATGATTATGCTCACCTAATCTTCTGCCTGCTGTTTGGGCCCATTTTGATAACTCTGTATGATATTTATTTGAATAAATAGATCAATAGCCTTCCGAATGCAGGCATCGGAGGAAGTGGCTTAAGAGCGGCTCGCATTTTGACTTGAAAGCATCGGGGAGCTAATTTATTAATATCTCCAGCCTGTGGAAAACGCATGATTTTGGAAATGCTTTTAATCCTTTAAAAAAAAAAGAATAAAAATGAATGCATGATAAACTCCCCTTCTGCCTGTGCTTTTTTGGGACTTGCTTAATTGTGTTTTTCAAGAGCCTGCCATTGAATAAATACTTGGTGCTAAAGTGAGGGGGAAGATGGTCGGTGGAATAGCTTTCTGGAAGGGGATATTAAGCTTTGTTTAAGACCTGTTTTTTCCCCCCTTGGCAGGGAAGCTTTTTGTACAGAGAAGTCAGGATAAGGTCGCCAGCCCTGGTATTGTGGACAATCGCAGAGTGGGAACCGCGATACAAACTAAGGGGACTCTAAATCTTATTAGTCAATTCACAGGACCATTCAAATGGACCAATCATAGAATCATAGAGTTGGAAGGGGCCATAAAGGCCATCTAGTCCAACCCTCTGCTCAACGCAGGATCAGCCCTAAGCATCCTAAAGCAATCAATTCATGCCTGGGGGACTCACATGGGCCAATCATTGGAATCCCCAACTGTATATAACAACAACAACAACAACAACAACCACAATAATAATAATAATTTGAATTTATTGCCCACCACTCTTGGCAAATCCCATCTCCCCCTCCCCCACCCAAACACAACAGTTAACAAAATACAGACCCAGCAGGAACACGACGGCAGACCAACCCCCCACCTTCCCCTGCGGGGGACTAGGGGGAAACAGCTGGCCACCATTGTTAGAATATGGAGGAATACCTCCCCTCCTTACTCCTTCTTTGGGGAGGGGGCACAGATCTTCTCTTCGCCCTGGCCTCAACCATAGACCTGGTGGAAGAGCTCTGTTTTACAGGCCCTGCAAGAAGCTGAAAGCCCTTGCAGGGCCCATAGCTCCTCTAGGAGCTTATTCCACCAGGTAGGGGCCAGGACCGAAACGGTGATAGAAAAGACCTCTGCCTGAGATCCTGGAGAACTGCTACCAATCTGAGTAGACAATACAATACATTGATGGGTGGGTGGTATAAGGCAGATTCAAGTATGTCTTCCCATCTCTCCAGACATTTCCCAGCCAGTCTCGGCAACCCTATCATACACCCATTTGTTCCTCCTGTGCTGTTACCCAGTTAAAGCCAAATTCCTGCCATAATGCCCCAGGCACCTGGTGTGAACCCAGTGGGTGGCAGATCAGCTCCAGAGCATGATATCTATCTTCTTCTTCGAAGTCAGTGACCACAAGCAAACCAGTCCTTGTGTTGCATCGCTACCCTCCCGAGGAGACCCTTGGAGAACGGGATTTGCCCACCGCCGCACACTCCCAAGAAGGGGACTGAAGCAGAACGCTTGTTCCTCTGGGTCACGTAGGTAATCAGTTCCATTAACGGGATCCTTTATCGCTCGCCTGTCTTCCAGGCCGTTCGTCGGCATGGCAGGCAATCTGGGCCACCAGCGGCGTGCGGAGATAATCGCTTGCCAAGAGGAGAAAGATTAAGATTACCCAGGGCCCTGTGCGCAATAGCGGGTGGAGAAGTTAATGGAATGTTGAGCAGGCAGTCATGGCTGGGCTCTGTCGAGCGTGATAGATTGAGATGGATGGGTTGATGGAGTTGGCTGACAGGCACGCATTGCCCGAGCGGCTCTTATCCACACGCATGGAAGTCAGCGGAGTGCCCTAGGGCAGTGGTCCCCAACCCCCGGTCCTCCTCCCCGGCTGCTGCCTCGGGGGCTGCCCTGCCACTCTGCCACTCTGCCGCCGGCTCACCTTTGGTGCTCTCCCATGGCCGCCATAGATGGGGCTCCCCCTCGGCTTGGCACTGCACAGCGGCTGCTGGCAGCACCCCCCAGTGGGCGGAGGGAAGACAGGGGCGATGGCGGGAAAGCAGCCATGGCTTAGGCGGCTTAGGTGGCCTAGGTGGCGGCAGCGTCCCTCAGCAAAAGACTACCCCCCCCCCAGGGCCTCAGTTAAATTGTCAAGCGTTGACCGGTCCCCGGTGATAAAAAGGTTGGGGACCACTGCCATAGGGGACACGGCCCTGTTACAAGGACCATACAGAAGGGAGCTGCTGGAAGGGTTAGGTCAAAAAGCGGCTCGTAAACAAGGAGAGGACATTATAGCCAAAGGATCAGATGAGGTGGGAAATTAGTAGATCTACCCAGGAAGGATGGAAAACCCATTTGTGTTTTGACATTCAGAATCTTCCTGACCCTGGTGCTGAGACGAGTCACGCGTTGACAGATGTTCAGAGCCATACATTTCCTTCTGTGGGTTACAGATTAGCTATTTAATAGCTCGGTAGTGAACACATTTCATGTCGCGTTGAGTTGTTCTGGGTTGGGGAACACCTGGAGATTGGGGGGTGGGTGGGAACCTGGGGGACGGCAGGTTTGGGAACAGGAGGGACCCCCTGTAGTGTACAACAGGGGTAGTCAACCTGTGGCCCTCCAGATGTTCATGGACTACAATTCCCACGAGCCCCTGCCAGCAAATGCTGGCAGGGGCTCGTGGGAATTGTAGTCCATGAACATCTGGAGGACCACAGGTTGACTACCCCTGGTGTACAAGGCCACCGAGTCCACCCTCAGCAGCAGCCGCTTCATCCAGGGAAACAGATCTTGGTTGCCAGGAGAGCTGCTTGAAGATTGCCAGTGAGAGGGAGCTCACCACCTCCTTAGGGTATGTGTCTGTTGTGGGGAGAGGAAAGGGAAGGCGACTGTAAGCCACTTTGAGACTCCTTCTGTAGAGAAAAGCAGCATTTAAGAACCAACTCTTCTTCATCTTCTAGGCGGCTGATTCTACTGCTGAAGACTGTGAAAATGGTTTTGCTGATATCTAGTTGGTACTGTTCTACACGTCTAAAGCCATTCCTATCCTCTGTTGTCACCAGGAACTGTTTCCTCCCCTTCTCCAATGTCAGCCTCTCAAATACTTAAGAGAGCAATCATGTCTCTTCCCAACCTCCTCTTCTCCAGGCTGAACATTCCCAAGTCCCTCAGCCTTTCCTCATAGGGCTTGGTCTCCAGACCCCAGATCGTTCTTGTCGCTCTCCTCTGCACCCTCTCCATTTTGCCAATGTTGTTTTCAGAGTGAAGCCTCCAGAACTGCACACAGGACTCCAAGTAGGGTCTGACCAATGAGATGTATTGACTCAATGGAGGAAGCCACAGCCTTCAGTCTGCAAGATCTGAGCCAGGCTGTAAACAATAGGATGTTCTGGAGGCCATTCCTAAGGTTGCAATAACTCGGAAACTTCACACGCACAAAGGGCATCTTAAACAGAGTTCTACCCATCTAAACCTATTGACTGAAAGGGTGAAATTCTGCTTAAGATGTCACACTGTTGCTTTTTAATTCCCCCCCATGTGCAACCCTCTGCAGATGTCACACGAACAGTAAATTGCTATATTATAAAGACATCACATTAAAACCTGCTTTTCATTATAAACAAAAAAGCAGGCAAAATATTTTACGTCTGATGGCACAGTGGGCCATGTGCTTTGTCCTTTCTTGTGACAGATTATGAACATTTATATCAATCCATCAAACAGCATGGGCTGTGATTTTCCATCATGCACAGTGACACTGTTTTGCCCAGTAATTATCAACGTAGCTTCTGGAACATTCCGGCTGCCTAGCTCACAAGTCAGCCCTCCTAACTAGCTAGGGTTCTTTGCCTGTCTGGTAAAGCTCAACTGTAGTCCAAATCAAGTGCTTTTCCTCCATGAATTCTTTCTCTAGCACTCCCTACTTGGTGCCTAAAACAATGGCTCATTAGTCTCCCAGTTATCAAGAACCCTGGGAAATGTAGTTTTCATGGGGTGTTGGCGTAACATGACACACGTGGTGTAGTGGTTAGAACACTACGATCTGGGATACCCGGCTTCATATCCCCACTCTACATTGATGTTTGCTGGGTAACTCAAAAGGACATAAGAAGAGTCCTGCTGGAACAAGCCAGTGGTCTATCTAGTCCAGCATCCCGTCTCACACAGTGGCCAACTAGTTCCTTTGGAGAACCATCAGCAGGGCATAGAAGCTGAGGCCTTCATAAGAGAGAAAATGGCTGCTTTGGAGGGTGGATGCCAACCTCCTGGTGGGACCTGGAAATCCCTTGGAATGACAGTTCATCTCCATACTACTCCAATTCTCTTGGAGAACATGGATGTTTGGGAGGGTGGACTGTATGGCATCGTAACCCATGGAGGTCTCTGTCCTCCCCAGGCTCCATCCCTAAGCCTCCAGGACTTTCTCAACCTGGATCTGACAACCCTGCCCTCACATCCCCTGGAAGGACCCGGAAACCCTAACTTTATGGCATTATATACCAATGGGGTCTCTCCTCTTCCCAAATCCCACCTCCCTCAGGTTCTACCCCCCCAAATCTCCAGCTTTTCACAAACCAGAGTTGGCATCCCTATGCATACAATTTACAATTATTACAATTACAATAATTAGTTATTATTATAAGGTTATTCACATGTTTTTATAGACCGTTTTATGTATTGTTCCTTGTTATGATGTAAACTGCCCTGAGCCTCGGGGGAGGGCGGTATATAAGTATGATAAACAAACAAACAAACAAATAAATACGCATATAGTTATGGCTTGAACTCCTGGACTTTTCCGGGTTCCGGTTTGCACCTATCAAAGCCACATTCACATGCAGCATACACACATTGCTCCTGTTCAGATGACATAGAGACCGTGTGCATCAGTGCAGTGCATGGCCCAATTATGTGTGGCTGCTTGAATCCCGATAGGTGGGGATGTCAGGTTCGAAAAGGACTATTCATAGCAGTTAACAGCGGATTTTAAAAATCAAAAACGTACCCCAAAACAAGTCCCTATTCTTAAAATGCAAACTGCTGCGAGATAAATTCAAACACTTCCTTTGAAACAGTCCTAGTTGGGGGGCAATGGAGCTCAAGGTGGGATGACCCACCCCATAGTCCCCCTCCATCTTTGGTGAAGTTCTGGGCCAAATGAAAACAAACCAGCTGTGAACAGGATCTGCGGCCTGCAGCTCCTCCTTACTGAACATGATTCAAATGAGTAGCCGGGTTGGTCTGAAGTAGCACAATAAAATCAGAGTCCAGTAGCACTGGACCTAACAACGTCACCTATACAATCCAAGGCCTATACACCTGCTCATCTTCCAACTTAGTATATGCCATCAAGTGCCAACAATGTCCCCTTGTTCTCTACATAGGGCAAACAGGTCAAACCCTCCGCCAAAGAATGAATGGACACAAGTCTCACATCAAAAGCCACAAAATTGAAAAACCTGTAGGGGAACACTTCAACCTTCCAGGACATTCAATAAAGGACCTGAAAGTAACTGCTTTATTGCAAAGGAACTTCAAGAACAGGCTAGAAAGGGAGATTGCAGAAATGCAAGTTATTACAACACTCAATACTTTGACATACCCTGGGCTCAACAAGGACAAAGGGTTTTTTAAAATCTCATTATGCATGCTAACCTTGTTTAACTTGTGCATCCACATTCTTAAAAATTTATTTTAATTGGGATTATGTGACTGTTAGTAATATATAATGTAATTTTGAATTCTACTCTCTGATTGGAGGAGGGCAGGATGCTGTTTCTGCTGGCTGCCGAGGAGAGGACACGCAGTAATGGGTTTAAACTGCAAGTACAACGATATAGGCTAGATATCAGGAAAAAGTTTTTCACAGTCAGAGTAGTTCAGCAGTGGAATAGGTTGCCTAAGGAGGTGGTGAGCTCCCCCTCACTGGCAGTCTTCAAGCAAAGGTTGGATACACACTTTTCTTGGATGCTTTAGGATGCTTTGGGCTGATCCTGCGTTGAGCAGGGGGTTGGACTAGATGGCCTGTATGGCCCCTTCCAACTCTATGATTCTATGATTCTATCCCAGGACAAGATAGCTGCCAGCTTAGCTTCTACTTGTAGGAATGTTTCATACTGGTATGGAGACAGATGGGGCCAGCTGTAAATAGGAGGGTGGAAGCAGTAAATAGGTGGGAGGGTCACTGGCTTTGACAGTTTTATTTCTGATCTGACTTTGTGAACTACAAATGGGTTCGAGGGGTCTGATTGGCTGGTTTGGCAGGGAGTTATCACGTGGCTGTGTTTGGATGCTGTGACACAGTTTACTAATGCAACAGGATTAACTTTTGCTTATATATTCCTACTGTTATGATGGTCAGTTCATAGTCTGATGAAAAGTGCTTGCATTCGAAAGCTCACACCTTGAATAAATCTTTGTTAGTCTTAAAGGTGCTACTGGACGCCTATTTTACTGAACATGGCGTGTGTCCCACAGGGTTAAAAATGTGTTACAATCCTTGTGTACGGCTCAGAAGTTTCCAGAAGCTCACAGAGGGGAAAGAAAAGCCATGGGTATGCTTAATAAGCCGAGGAGCGTGGGTCTCCCTGCGGTTCAAGGGTAGCTGAGGTCTGCGAGTGATCCTTTTAGATCACCTTGAACTGTGGGGAGAATTACAGCTTAGGAACAACAGGGAGAAGCCAATAAATTCTCCCTACGAAAGGGCACAGACACGTATTGTGTGGCAGGCCTAACTAACCATAACTTTGGAGTTAAATAGGATTGTCTTTCTGGCTCTGGATGGCAGCAGATGTCACGGGATCGAAGCTCTTTATCAAGGTTAGGAAATAGGGAGGGGTCCCTCACCCGACCTTCCCCTCTTCCCCCCCTTCCTGTGCAGAAATGCCTAGTTACTCATTCCTTTTCACAGCCAATCACTTTTATTATTAATTTATTTATTCATTCATTTTGAAACCACTTTCCTCCCCACTGGGGACGTGACTTACGACATCCTCTCTTTCCTCCTTATATCCTCTTCACAGGCTTACGGGCTAGGTTAGGCTGAGAGTCTTTTGAGAGCAATGAAAATGTCACATTTGCTGCCAGAGGATGTAGTGATGGCCACAGGAATAAACTTCAGCAAAGGGGGATTAGATGGCTTCGTGGAGGACAGGTCCAACAGTTGCTACTGAGAGAAGGAGCTGTTGTTGTTGTTGTTGTTGTTGTTGTTGTTAGTTGCGAAGTCATGTCCGACCCATCGCGACCCCATGGACAATGATCCTCCAGGCCTTCCTGTCCTCTACCATTCCCCGGAGTCCATTTAAGTTTGCACCTACTGCTTCAGTGACTCCATCCAGCCACCTCGTTCTCTGTCGTCCCCTTCTTCTTTTGCCCTCAGTCGCTCCCAGCATTAGGCTCTTCTCCAGGGAGTCCTTCCTTCTCATGAGATGGCCAAAGTATTTGAGTTTCATCTTCAGGGCCTTCTAAGGAGCAGGCAGGGCTGATCTCCTCTAGGACTGACTCAGAGGAGTCCCAAAGCAGCTTACAATCACCTATCCTTCCTCTCCCCACTACAGGCACCCTGTGAGGTAGGTGAGGCTGAAAGAGCTCTGAGAGAACTGTGTCTGGACCAAGGTCACCCAGCTGGCTGCATATGGAGGAGGAGTGGGGAATCAAACCCAGTTCTCCAGATTAGAGGCCACCACTCTGAACCACTGCAGCAAGCTGGTTTTCTGATAAGAGAATTTCCACTTTCAGTTGCAGTCAGGCTCTGAATCCCAGAGTCAGGAGGCAACACCCTGCCAGTCTCACTCCCTCTGCCTTGTTGTTGGTCCTCTGGGGTAACTGGTTGGCCAGTATTAGAGATAGAGATGCTGGATTAGTTGGACCACTGATCTGATCCATCAAGGCTCTTCCGATTTTCTTATTAAGGTCTCGGCCTCTTTGCCCTGGGGTTGGATCTGCAGAGGAAGTGGTTGGCCACTGTGTGAGACAGGATGCTGGATTAGATGGACCACTGGTCTGATCCAGCAGGGCTCATCTGATGTTCTTGTGAGTCACCTGAGCAAACTTGCATGCTGGGGCTTCGAACCTGGGCATCCCAGGTCATAATTATAACCACTACCGCATGCAGGCTCTCTTTGTCTCTAACACCACTCTTTTGCCAGCTGTGGATAATTGAAATCACAGTTTGCGAATGTGCTTCTTCCAACCATAATTGCACCCCTGTCCTTTTGAGCGGGTATGGTGAAACATACTGGAAAACTCCCAATCTTGAGTTTATGGTTACAGGTAACAAGTCTCTACATGCGTGTTCAATATGTGTGTTTACCCAATTCATACAACATGACAACCATAAGTATCAGGAGGTTTGTGGGTTGCATGCACTCCTGATCCATGTGGTTGGTAGTCTCATGGTTGATGGTAGAAGTTCTATGCAACCAAAACAGCTGGACAAACATAGAGATGCCTTGTGGGAGGAAAACTGTGGGATGCAAGTGCATCTTCAAGGTCAAGCATGATGCAGGAGGAGAAATCCAGGGCTAACAAAGCTGAACTAGAAGCAAAGAACTCTTTGCAAAAATTTAATTAGGATTTTGATGAAACATTTGCCACTCCAGTCATGCACACAATAGTAAGGATGCTCCTAAGTGTTTCTGCCAGCAAGGGAACACAGGGTCATCACCTAGAAGTCAAGGCTGCATTTTTTCATATGGAAAAGCTGAGGGGAAGCAGCTTCCTCAATGTGCAGGACCAGGCAAGCAAGGACTTGTACTCAAATGCCAGAAAAGCATTTCTAGGTGGGTGCTTCAACAGGCTATTCAAGCCTGGAATAGAAAACTGTTTCAGATGCTTACCCAAGCAGGCTTTGTGCAAAAACATCCTGATCCCTACCTGTGTACCAGACACAGAGATGGTAGATGTACCTAAACCCTGACTTATGTCGATGACCTAGTCCTAGCAGATGAAAACCCATCTGACAGCAGGGAAGCAGTGAGTCTCCTGAATCAACAAATAGAGGTCAAACAACTAGATAACCATCTCTGTTGTCTGGAGATCTGATGTAATTCTAGATCTCCAGGTCCCAGCTGGAGACTGGCAACCCTATATGTCCCCTTTGAAGCTTATGCACTTGATCCTCTCCCTAAGTCTTCAATCTGAAGTTTTGGAGACTTCCTAGAAGTTAAAACAACTGAACTGAAGTCATTGTCCTTTGGCCACATTAGGGGAAGACAAGAGTTGTTGGAAAGGACCATCATGCTAGGAGAAATGGAAGGCCGTAGGAAAAGAGGAAGACCCAAGATGAGAAGGACGAACTCAGCCAAGAAAGCTACAACCCTCAGCCTGCCAGACCTCAGCAAGGCTGCTAACAAGAGGTTGTTAGGGGGGCATTCAGAGGGCCCCCATACATCGAAAGTGAATTGATGGCACTGCACAAACACAATGGCTAAAAGTGCCATCCTAGATAAAATTATACCCGTTTAGAGACATTGACCTCATGGGTTTCAAGGCCACCATAAGTTGGAAGTGACAAGACAGCTCTTCACACATGCACAAAGCGCAGAAGGATATTTTTTTTGTTCAATGAACTGTCTTTGTTCAGAGCTGATTTTAACCCTGCTAGCTGCTGAGTGGGGCCTGGAAATATCCTGGAATTGCAGCTGTACTCCAGACTACAGAGATCAGCTTCCCAGGAGAAAATGGCAGCCTCAGAGGTCCCACCTGTCCCCCACCCCTGGCCTCCCTAGGCTTCATCCCCCCAAATGTCTTGGTATTTCCCAACCAAGAGCTAGCAACCCTGACTGAGCATAGAACGATGACGTCATGTGAAGGTTTTTGTTCCTGGGCTCTTGCATTTTGAAATTTGGAAATGACTTTGCAACATACTGTCTACATATTGAACGGAAGGCAAGGGATATTCTTTTAATAAGTTCCCATGGCAATTGAGCTCAGAGTTACAGGTTTCAATATTTGTTTATTAAAAGCATTGCTCTGGAAACCAGATTGTATTTGTAGCACTACTCAGCTGTACTAGAAATATTTCGAATTAGGATATCCCAAATGTCAAATGCTAATAAACTAAGGCTCAGCTGAAGTGATAAAGAAGAGCTGGTTCTTTGTTCCCTGCTTCTTACAATCCAAAGGAGTCCCAGCGTAGCTTACAATTGCCTTCCCTTCTTCTCCCTTCAACAGACACCCTGTGAGGTAGGTGGGGATCAGAGAGCTCTGAGAGAACTGTGACCAGCCCAAGGTCACTCAGCTGACTGCATGTGGAGGAGAATGAGGAATCAAACCCAGTTCTCCAGATTAGAGGCTACCACTCCTAATCACTACACCAAGCTGGCCTGTATCATGTCAGGCAAAATGAATGGGTGCTTCTACATCCAATACAATATTCCTGCACATAAAAAGGAGATGGTGGTTGACATGGTTTCCATTGACATCTCTTTCTTAAGCTGTTAGTTTATGGGCAAAAGTATTTTTGTGTGGGGCAGCAGACCATAAATGGAACCTTCAGTTAGAATCTGCTGATTGTGAGGCAAAGGCCTTCCTTTGGCTGAGGTTGAAAGACCTATTTGAGGCATGTCCAAAGGTGTAGAAGGGCCATTTTATCTAGATCCTCCTCCTTGCAAGTGGGGGATAAGAACAAAAGAAGAGCCCTGCTGGGTGTGACCAATTGTGCATCTAGTCCAGCATCCTATTTTACACAATGGCCAATCAGTTCCTCTGGAAGGTCAACAACAGGCCATAGAGGCCTGTTCTCCTTCAGGAGAACATCAGAAGAGCCCTGCTGGATCAGACAAATTGTCCACCTAGACCAGCATCCTATCTCACACAGTGGCCAGTCAGTTCCTCTGGAAGTTCAACCATATAGTGGAAAGGCTGAGGCCTCCCAGCCCTGGATGTGGTGGATTTCTTTAGACATCATGGCTAGCAGTCACTGACAGATCTATCCTCCATGGATCTGTCTAATCCACATGGATTGGTGACCATTTGTATTGGCACCATTCTGGGTAATGTGATATCCCATTGCATTGAGGCAATAGCTGGAGAAGAAAGGCCTAGTTCCTCATAGTTAAGAAACCCCCCAGCCTAGTAGCTCAGGCTGTGCTGTCTTGTTATATCTCAAAAACCCTGGTTAGCATTCTGATGGGAGACCATCAGAGAAACCCAGGGGTGCTTTGCAGGGGCAGGCAATGGTAAACGACTGCTGACCACCTTTTGTCTTCAAATGAGTAGCTGTGTTGGTCTGAAGTAGCACAATAAAATTAGAGTCCAGGATCACCATAAAATGGCGGAAATTTAACAGCGCTCTATAGACAAAAGGACTCACTGGGATGACCACACCCTGCAAACGGATTCTTGCAATTATCCTGTTTACAATTATTTCTTTGCCTGATTACAAGAAGCTATTCTGCCTTGTCACAGGGCACTGTTCTGGTGGTGGTTTATGAGTCCATGTTAATCTTGTCTCTTATTTGGCAATGTAAGTAATGTACCTTCTCTGTGCTGCTATTTGAGTCTACAAAAACCCATCAGAAAGAACTGCTTCTTTGCAGCTTTAATATTAACCACTCAATGCATCTTCCAAATAATGTTTGGCGGCAGAGTGTACAGCCCCACCTGTTTAATAGAATAAAGGGGGAAAAATTCCTTAACTTGTGAAAACAGCAAATGCTTTGCATTTATATTGCTGTACATCTCAGAAACTATTTCCTTTGGCATTTTAAGCAACTGCATTTACTTTACAATTGGGTAAACCTTGTAACAAACTGGAGTTACTCCTTTTCGACTTTGCAGGCAGACCTACAGGACCCCCCTGAGAGCTGGGAGCCACTAGGTGTGACTGTGGGGAGGGGGAAGAAGATGAATTGATTTTTATACCCTGCTTTTCTCAACGTGGCTTCCGCTTGCCTTCCCTTTCCTCTCCCCACAACAGATGCCCTGTGAGGAAGGTGAGGCTGAGAGAGACCTGAGATTACTGAAAAGAAGAGTTTGTTCGAATATGCCGCTTTTCTCTACTGGAAGGAGTCTCAAAGTGGCTTACAATCCCTTTCCCTTTCCTCTCCCCACAACGGATGCCCTGTGAGGAAGGTGAGGCTGAGAGAGACCTGAGATTACTGAAAAGAAGAGTTTGTTCGAATATGCCGCTTTTCTCTACTGGAAGGAGTCTCAAAGTGGCTTACAATCCCTTTCCCTTTCCTCTCCCCACAACACATGCCCTGTGAGGGAAGTGAGGCTGAGAGAGTCCTGAGATTACTGAAGAAGAAGAAGAAGAAGAAGAAGAAGAAGAAGAAGAAGAAGAAGAAGAAGAAGAAGAGGAATTGGTTCTTATAAGCCACTTTTCTCTACCCGAAGGAGTCTCCAAGCGGTTTCCAGTTGCTTTCCCTTTCCTCTCCCCACAACAGACATCCTGTGAGGGAGGTGAGGCTGAGAGAACCCTGAGAGAAACTGCTGTGAGAGCAGCTTGAAGAAGAAGAGTTGGCCCGTGACTGTGACTACCCCAAGGTCACCCAGCTGGCTTCATGAGGAACAGAAGAATCAAACCCAGCTCACTAGGTTAAAAGAAGAAGTGTTGGTTTTTATAACTTGCTTTTCACTGCCCAAAAGAGTCTCAAAGCTACTTACAATCGCTTTCCCTTCCTCTCCCCACAATAGGTATTCTGTGAGGTAGGTGGAGCTGAGAAAGCCTTGACAAGACTGCTTCGTGAGAACAGCACCTATCAGGGCTGTGACGAGCCAAGGTCACCCAACTGGCTGCATGTGGAGGAGCGGGGAATCAAACCCAACTTATTTTAAAAATTTATTTATTTATTTATTTATTTATAGAATCATAGAGTTGGGAGGGGCCATACAGGCCATCTAGTCCAACCCCCTGCTCAACGCAGGATCAGCCTTAAGCATCCTAAAGCAGTGGTCCCCAACCTGCGGGCCGTGGCCCGGTGCCGGGCCGCGAAGGCCATAGTGCCGGGCCGCGGCTCCCTCTCCCCGCCCCCCCCGCAGTAAAAAACTTCCCAGGCCGCAAGCTTGCGGCCCGGGAAGCTTCTTACTGTGGGAGGGTGGAGAGAGGGAATCAGGGCCGGGCCGCGCATTCGCGACCCATGCGGGCGCGGCCGGATGCGCGGGCGTGGCCCATGCAGGCGCGGCATGCGGGCGCGGCCCGATATGCGGGCGCGGCCCGATACGCGGGCGCGGCCCGATATGCGGGCGCGGCCTGGTGCGCGGGTGTGGTCCACGCGGGCGCGGACCGATCCCCTGCCGGTTCCCAGCCTCAGAAAGGTTGGGGACCACTGTCCTAAAGCATCCAAGAAAAGTGTGTATCCAACCTTTGCTTGAAGACTGCTAGTGATTTATTTATTCTATTTCTGCCACTCCCAAAAAGCTCATGGCAGGTTACAGACATATAACCCCCCCCAAAAACCCCTAAAAGCTAAAAATGCAGTACAATCCACAATTACAAATCTACAGAAGTCTAAGATATCACATGGCCAAGTAAAATCAACTAAAAACTACCCCCCCTTTATTTATCATATTTATCATACTTCTATACCGCCCTCCCCGGAGGCTCCCCTTAAAAGCTTGTCAGATTAGAAGTCGTTCTTAATCACTGCATCAAGTTGGCCCTTGATGCAGGGGGGGCATGGTGTGGCCCTCACCACCCCCAGTATCATTTTAACTGAAGAAGTCGAGGACAGAACCAGAGTGCAAGCACAACGGATGCTCCGCCACGGAGCTGTGGCTGAATGCCACCAGAGCTGTGCTGTCCCTCGGTATATGGGTCAAGTAATCTTGGCTCCCAGCAGTTCACTGTCTTCTCCTCCATGAACGCTGGCCTGTCCTTTCAAGGCTGCGCTCCAGGCCTGGGTTATCTCTCGTGCTGATGCATGCCACATGCTGAATGTATTCGGTGAAGTTTCCCTTGCTTCTATTAGCCTTGAATTGACTGCCAATCAATTTCAATGAATAACCCAGAGGTCTGGTATTATGCGAGAGAGAAAAAAAGGAATTTCGTCCTATTCACGCTCGCCGCATTGTTCATGAATTTAGAGTGGCTGTGTAATCCGTTGTAGTACAAATGAAGCAATATAGACAAGACCTAGCAGAAAGGGCCTTCTGTCTAGGAAAACCCGACAGAAAATTGCCCCTTTTCAACACAGCAAAGGAAATAGAATGCATTTTTATTGGAATAGGCTCCTCTTTGATGCAGGAAGCCCTTAGACAAACCTGTAGCTCCTTTGCAGCTGATAATCTCTCCTCTAGGAAATGGTAAATCTGCATCTCAGGCTGGAGGTGCGTGGAGTGGGCTATGGGATCTATTTCTCCTCCAGGCAAAAGCTTGTCTCTTCTTACAATCTGATGGCAGACAGAAAGCTAGGCTGGTTTCCAAGCAGGGCTGCCCACTCTGGTTTGGGAAATTCTTGGGGATTTGGGAAGGGGAGTGACTCACTGGGTATTAATGCCATAAAGTCCATCTTACTTATATCATGTCCAAAATTCAAATCTTACTGTTAGAAGCTTCTGTTGGGAGTTAGCAGTTTCAAAGCAAGTGGGGGAAAAAAGAAGGAAAAAGAAGAAGAAGAAGAAGAAGAAGAGTTGGTTCTTATATGCCGCTTTTCCCTACCCGAAGGAGGCTCAAAGCGGCTTACAGTCGCCTTCCCATTCCTCTCCCCACAACAGACACCCTGTGGGGTGGGTGAGGCTGAGAGAGTACTGATATCACTGCCCGGTCAGAACAGTTTTATCAGTGCCGTGGCGAGCCCAAGGTCACCCAGCTGGTTGCAAGTGAGGGAGCGCAGAATTGAACCCGGCATGCCAGATTAGAAGTCCACACTCCTAACCACTACACCAAACTGGCTCTCCAGAATGATAAAAGAGAGAGCATTGCCTTGGCCCGGCAGATGGGGGACCTTGTTGGATCCGGAGGCTGTTGTAGCCTCAATGGATCAGCTTCAGCCTCTGGTGCACCCTAAGGTGCTCCATAGGAGGTTTGGAGGGGCCTTGTGTGTCTCCCCCTGTCCTACTAGTCATGCTGAATTGATCGGCCCTCTCCCAGTGCCAGAGAATACCATTAGGCAGCCTTACTGAGACACCATCTTGCCCAGTCCCTCAAGTCCACCTTCCTGAGCAGCCATTTTCTCAAGTGGGACTGATTTCTGTTGTCTGGAGATCAGTTGTCATTTTGGGTAGTCTCCAAGCCCTACTTGGTGCTTGAGAACCCTGATTCCAAATACGTTGTTGCTACTGGAGTAATATGAAGGAGAGTGCCCTGACTTGGATGGTGCAAGCTAGCCGGATCTCATAAGATCTCGGAAGCTAAGCAGGGTTGACTCTGGACACGACATGTAGGGTTGCTATGCAGAGGAGGGCAATGGGAAGCCACCTCTGTTTGTGTGTTCCGCTGTCAGCATGGTGTAAGGGTTAAGGGCGGTGGACACTACTATGGACAGCTGGATACTTAATCTGACTCTTGGTCCATTGAAGTCAGTATGGTCTACTCATATTGGCAGAAGCTCTCCTGGATCTCAGTCTTTCACATCGCCTACTCTCTGGTCCTTTTACTTGGAGATGTTGGGGATTGAATCTGGAATCTTCTGCATGCCAAGCAGATACTCTACTACTGAGTCACAGTCTCCCTTTCTAGGCCCAAGTAAGCCAAACTGAGCTTTCCAAATAAAGAATGGCCTATAAATATACCATCAGAGAGACCAAACAGGTGGCATCCCTCAATATGGCCCCAAGCAAGGAACAATCCATCTGCTTAAATATTGATCAGGGAAAATGTGACTGAAGCATGTGTCTTTACTTTTCATATTCTAGGTCAAGATATAAATAACATCTCTAAACCAAAACCATGCCCCACCCTCCCAGCAGACATCTGGAAGACGTTCCTGACAGTTTGAGCAGTTCCTCAGCGGAACTGGAAGATATGACGGCAGCTTGGACATAATTGAAGGTATTCCGTCTTTAAGAGGATCACATGATCACATCAGTGTGGTATAGAGGCTAGAATGCTGGACTAAGATGTGGGACGACCTGACTTTAAACTTCGACTTGGCCCTGAAGCTTCTTGAGTGATTCTCCTGGATCCTCTTGCATCCTCTCTGAGTCTAACCAAGCTCAGAAGGAAATTGGGAGGGCAAAATAGGGAAAGGGAGAACAATGGTTCATATTCACTGGAGCTTTTCTATGGGCAGAAGCATTTCTACCCACAGAGAGAGACCTATTCACCTCCTGCTCCTTTGACTGACATCCCTCTTCTCAGTCCTGTCCAAAATGTCTGCCATTTGCTGTTCCTTGTGTGTAGGGGACACATAAGAACAGAATTTCAGGGGCCATTCTGGGCTCGAGGGGAGGCAAGAAAATCATGTTTTATATACACAAGTCCATCTGTCCACAGACAAGCTGTGGTGGATCTAAGCCAATGTATACCGCCCTGATGAATAGCAGAATGAAATTAGATAGCTAAGAAGATGGATGAGAAGACAGGTACATTGTGAATCAGTGCAAGGAATAACCATTCCAGTTACAGTGGAGCTCAGTTTGGCAGCTGAATTTTGTTCTTTCCACCCTTACACCAATCTGGATATTCAACCCAACATCTAAATCCACATGAACTTGGTAGACTTCAGTCAAGACCACTGGTCTGTCTCAGCATCGTCTACTCTGACTGGAGAGAGTTCTCTTACCCACAATTCTCTGCTCATTTTGCAGTTCAGAATTGTTTGTTTGTTTATTTTTTACATTTATTGCCCACTACTCTCGTAAAAGATCTTGGCGAGTTACACAATAAAACCCCACAACAAATAAAATCATCAAAACATTGACTGGTAACTGGCAGGAAAAAAATTTAACTACTCATTTTACCGACCTCGGAAGGATGGAAGGCTGAGTCAACCTTGAGCCGGCTGCTGGGATCGAACTCCCAACCTCATGGGCAAAGCTTTCAGACGGCTGCCTTACCACTCTGCGCCACAAGAGGCTCCAGCCTTGGGATATGGAGGTTATATTCCAGACTCTGACCACCCTCTACTGAGTTACTCCCTCTAATCTACCCTAGGAGGCTACGAAATTCACTCTAGTAACCATCAGGGCAGGTTTTAATGGACCAACATGGCAGATACTGTTTCCAGGGTCACATCTTGGTTTCCAAAAATGCAAATAAGAGCAATGGAAAGGGCAGGGACTGGTCCATTGGGGAGGGCTGGTCCATGACCCACTTTCAGAGGCCTCGTGACCCACTTTTGGGTCCTGAACCACAAATTGGGAAGCGCTGCCTTAGAGTATCCCCTGGTCAATCAAGGGGCAGTGATGGGACCCTATAACCTAGCAGCCCAGGTCACTGATGGGTCTTCTGGGAACATTCAAGCATACCCAGTTCGTGATCCTGTAGGCAAAATGAGTCTGCTTGTCCTAGAACGTGGGTGGCCAAACGGTGATGTCCATGGACTACAACTACCATGAGCCCCTGCCAGCAGCATGCTGGCAGAGGCTCATTGCAATTGTAGTCCGTGGATATCTGGAGAGCCACTGCTTGGCCACCCCTATCTTAGAACATGCAGAAAAGCAAGTGTGGGGGAGATTCCTTGCAGCCTGAGAGATGGAAAAGTTCAATCAATCCCAGGATGACTTCCTTGCCATGTTATCACCTCCCTGCCGCACACTCCTAACATCGGCAGTGTGGTAGCTTGAATGAATAAACAAGATAAAGGCCGAAAACTTTACAGTGCTATATAAATGCCAAGGAGACGTGACAGCTGGGGATAAAAAACGCCCTTCAACGACTCCCCATTCTGCTGCAAAAACAAAACTTCCATGCAGGGAAACACAATGTAATATTCAAATGAGCCCTTTATCTCAATTTGGAGACATATAAAAGTCACCCACCTCCTTAGAGACGTCTCCGTGGATTGCCATTAACTTTTCACAGCTGAGAAAATAACCGGGGAGACGGGTAGAGGGATCTACAAGAAGTCTCATGCTAGGAAAGGTTTACTTAGAGGCAGCCCACCCAGACAGAGGAGCCTTGCGGAGGGCAAGAGACGGTGAGTTAACCGGCTAGCATGGTTCATTTTGAAACACAATGCCTATTCCTCAACAAGCTTCTAAACAATTACGCACAGCCGTCTGCTCCTTCTGGCTTAGTCTTTCCCACTTTAAACAGGGATGCACTGAGTTGTACCTGACAGCCTTCCATCAAAAAGCAGTCCCTTTGGCATCCCCCTGGTCCCCTGCATTTTAGTTCAGGAAACTTCGGATGCTATGTGGCCAGCAGGCTGTCACTATCCTATTTGAAAGCGAGATCCCAGCATGATAAGCCAGCAGCATAGCAAAGACAGGGATGAGTTAAGCACAGACAGAGAGAGAGAGAGAGAGAGAGAGCAGGAAATGAGGCAGGCACTAGGGCCCCGAGGACAAAGGAACTTTGCAGATAATGCAGGTCTTGACATGTCCCCTTGTGCCAGTAGCCGGTGGAAAAGCACCCTGCAAGACAGCCTGGCTCAAAGACCGACCGGGGCAGCTGTCACCCTTCAAGCCGAGATCTGCAAAGGTGCCACTTTACCTCTCAACCTCCCCATACAAAGCAAGCCAAAAAAAAAAGAGAATCCTGTCCAGAACTTTGTGATTACCTGTCAGAAAAGAGCAGCAAGGGCAGAATTACCTCCAGACATCGCCTAAGAAAGCTTCTGCTCAGCCAGCAAGCCCTGAAAAGGTTCAAGAGGCATGGACTTTTTCTCGCCCTTGCAAATCCGAACCCAAAAATCAGGATGCAGTACCTGGTCCTTACCGACGGCCAGTGCACATAAGGAAAGCCCGAACGCAGACAGGCAGGGACAAGACAGGTCCTGGCTGCTTTTACCCAACTCCAGCCCAGAGAAAGTCAGCCGGCCACCTCTGTATCCTGCCCCAGCAGTGTGTCTTCCTTCCTTAATGCTATCCTCAGGATATCCCGGCACTTCTGAAGTGGAGGAGCGCTTGGTGCCGAAGTTGGACTTGCAAAAAACCAAACACTTTGGGGGCTCGTGATGATCTCTGGGCCGTCCGGCGACAACCACGCACCTCTCCCCCTCCCCTTGGCTTTGACACAAGCACAAAACGCACCGAAAAGCATGCAAACGGAAGAGGTTTGCGCAGCGATAGGTGAAGCGCAGCGACCAGATTCAACGGCAACCTCTAAAGGAGGCGACAGAGAGGCCTGCGTTGTTTTCGACTTGGGTCACCTTTGATAGCGGCAGGAGAGAAATGAGTTGAAACCCCCTGAGCTCATTCTTCGACTGAGGCTACCTCCCCCAAAGGTTGTCTGGAATTGTCTGGGTCTCAACGGTTCCGGGACAGGGAATGAGGGAGAGAGTTACAAAGCCACAGGACTGAAATTCGGTCCTTCTCTCCCCCCTTGGCCACTGGCGAGGGATTGGTAGGCAGAATTGCTTAATCCAAGTTGGGAACCCCCTGCAGAGTTGGGGATGGAGCTTGGGGGGTGGGGGGAGACAAGGACCATCGAGCCCCCCCCCTCCAAAGCATCCATTTTCTTCAGGGGAGCTGTTCTCTGCAGTCTGGAGATGAGCTGTAACTCTTATCCTTATTTATTTTGTTATTATTACATTTATATACCGCCTCCTCCCCCAAAAGCCAGCTCGGGGCAGTTAACAACAAAGGATAAATTACACAGGTCTGAAAGCATTAAAACAATTGCTGCAATCATGAATGATAAAACCAAATAAGCCTTTCCTTCAAATTCCGCTGCTAACCAATCTTTAATAATTGCCAATCTATGTTCTTGTTTTCAGAGTGTGTGTGTGTGTGTGTGAAGATGTTACTAGATTACTGGCGTAAAAGTAGCCTTTTTTTGTTGTTGTCTCCACTACTTTCCTGTGTGAATCTCCAGTTTTACAGTGGAGGGAGAGAAAATAACCGTTTTCCATATTCATGGGCCTCAGTGAGGCTTCCACGGGGGAAAAGCAATAACATTTTGCAATTACCAGGAAATTGAGCCGTGTGAACTTTAAGGAGCTAATATTAAGGCCTTACTCAGATTAATGAACTCACTTAGGAACAAGATCCGCCACCTCAGAGGCAGGGCCACAAAATGTTCTCATGTTAATGTGCTTATCTAAACATTATTAAAACAATCACCGCATCCCAAGGAAGGAGTCTGCGAAATCTCTCCAGGCAGGGGAGGTGATTGCAGAATCCACTTAGAATGGATTTTGGGGCGGAATCTTGAGTCCTCCCTCCCCCAGTCTGCTAAGTTGGTGGACTGGATTGGAAAACCAACAAGCTGGGTCCAGCTAGGCTTGCTGACTTGAGGGTCGGGCTTGGAGGTCTCTTGGAATTGTAGGACGGAGATCGGTTAACTCGGAGGAAATGGCAGCTTTTGGAGGCGGGGCTCCAGGCTTCATGTCCCCACTGAACTCTTTCCCCTCTCCAAACTCCACCCCTCCAGGCACTGACTCCACCCAGAACTCCAGGAATTTCTCAAGGTATGGTTGGAAACCCTACGTCTAACCAGTTTTCCTGTTGATGGAAAAGGAAGAAGGGGGTCACTGGTGAGCACCATGACCATAAAGTGTGCTTATACTGAACTTGGGGCCAGCTGCTTTGGCAGGTGGATTTTCCTGTGTGGAACAGGAATTTTGATTGTGTGTTTTTTCTGCATGCAAAGGGCGGGGTTACCGTCTCTCTTTTTTGTTTCTCTGATACAGAAGGGCACAATCCGCACCTTTATGCCACATAAAGGTAACAGAAAGCCTTTCCAAACTAGCCCTTTGCTGGGGGGAAAAATCCAGATGTCGAAAAGGTTTCTAGCGTTTGGGTTTTACGTCGCAGCATATAGGGGATTGCTGGTTGTCAGCGTCAAGGAAAGGCACATCCATGGAACATAAAAAAAGAAATTTCCCAGTCTCTGCAAGTGCTTTGGAAACTGGAGAAATAGGAAGAAGCATTTTCTGGGTTCTGCTCCTTGAAGTTCTGTACAATTCAATGGAAGATCATTAGAGCAATATCCCAGGAGTCGAGGCAGAACAGATCCCAGTTGAGAATTGGCTCATTAATATTTGAACATAGGCCTGCCTGTACGCTCTTCCCTTCAGTCCGTTGCTGCAGGCACCTGCCTTTGAGGTGAACACCACTTGGCAAGTATATTGATTTTGTTCCATAAGGTGCTTAGAATCATAGAGCTGGAAGGGGCATACAAGCCAGCCTCCTGCTCAGTGCAGGATCAACTGAAAGCATCTGGGATAAGTGTGTATCCATCCTTTGCTTGAAGACTGCCAGGGAGGGGAAGCTCACCACTTCCCTAGGCAGCTGGTTCCACTACTGAAGTACTCTGCATTTTTAAATAACTCCTCATATCCAGCCAGTACCTTTCCACCCATAATTTGAAATGATTATTGTGAGTCTTATCCATTGAAGGAGTTCAAATTGCTTAAAGAATAAAATAATTTTATTCTGAAGAGAAACAACTTCACGTAGGAAGGAGAGAGAGAGAGAGAGAGAGAGGGAGGGAGGGAGAGAGGGAGAGAGAGAGGGAGAGAGAGGGAGAAGGAGAGAGACCTAATAGTCTGTTCTGTTGTTCATTCAGTCTGTTCAACTGCTGTTCTGCAGGCAAGCAGGGAGGAAGTGTGCTCAAAGGAGGAGGAAGGACAATGGCGGAGAGTATTTGAAAAATTCCAAGAAGTGCCGATTCTAACTATGCTAAACATATCTCTCCTCCAATGCCCCGAAGGATATTCTTCTTTTGCTGCTGAACCATGCACACTGCAGATTGCGCATATTCCAACTATTCTCTGCTGCCATCAGGAATATCCCTGCCCTCCTTTAAGTGACAGCCTTTCCATTCATTCATTCATTCATTCATTCATTCATTCATTCATTCATTCGATTTTCATCCCATCCCCCACGTCAAGCCGTCTCATGGCAGGTTACACAATAAGACCCACATATAATACAATCCCTATTAAAACCCATAAAAACATTATCCATACAATTATGGTGGTAACTGACACCCTCGATTCCAACCAGTGCAGTTTCTATATAGGGTACCAGCAGGATACTCAAGCCTACTACCACCAGCCAGTGATCTAAAATACGTGGTGGAGGTGTCTTCCGGAGGGTGGAGGGGCTTTTAAAGCAGGCTTTTCCACCCAGGGTTTCCTGTCTGCCCCCTCTTCTCCAGACAGAACATTCCTGTGTCCCTCAGCCTGTCATCGTACAGTTTGTTCTCCACATCCCTGATTATCCTCATTGCTCTTTCTGCACCTTTTCCATTCTGTCCATATCCTATTATTGCTATTGTTATTGCCATTGTTATTAGACCTGTATGGCCTCTTCCAACTCTATGATTCCAACTCTAAGAATGCTTTAGGATGTTTAGGGCTGATCCCGCATAGAGCAGGGGGTTGGACTAGATGGCCTGTATGGCCCCTTCCAACTCTATGATTCTATGATTCCATGATTCTATGATTCTATGAATCCTATGAATCCTATTCTCCTGATTCTATTCCTATTCCGTGTGAATGGCTCTTTGTTGGTCAGAAGCAGCAGAACAAAGTTTGAGTTGACCGATACCTTTAAGACCTGCTTCTGAAGAAGCACCCAAAAGCTTACACCTTGAATAAAATAATTGCTGGCCTTAAAGGGGCTCCTGGACTCCAACTTTGATTCCTTCTGCTATTTTTGGAAGAAGAAGCCGGCTGTTTCCTTTCATGGCGAAAAGACAGAATTTTCCAGTCGCTGCAATGGAGGTTAAGCCGCTATTTTGCTAACTTGGCAAAAATCGCATTATTCCAGAGGGGCCTTGCCTGTGTCAGGCTGTGGGTACGACTGACATTTTGGGAACAAGCAGATAACACTGTGGCTACTAGTGGGGGTGTGGCTAAATACAAAACGGCTGCCACAGGGGCAAAGGCCTATAACAAAGTGTGGGGAGGTGTCTAGCACAGTATCTTCTTCGCTGTTTCTGAATGAATGTTCCCTGTAGACACAATGACAACTTTTTTTTGATGGGGGGGGTACAACTTCTGGGCATGGAATTGGGGTCACTGTAGGTGGTCAGGTGGTTGTGAGTTTCCTGCATTCTGCAGGGGGTTGGACTAGATGACCCTGGAGGTCCCTCCCAACTCCATGATTCTAGGATTCCAGAGAGATCCAAGCTAAGATTGGCCTTTTTGGGAAGGAAGGAAGGAAGGAAGGAAGGAGGCATCAAGAAACACATTTGCAGGTGCCATGATGCCCACTGCCATTACCTATGTGTGTGTATCACTAATTGTCTCAAATGCTGATATAATAGTCCTTGCTTTAAATTTGTGCATTAATAACATAAGAAGAGCCCTGATGGAACAGACCCATAGTCCATCTAGTCAAGCATCCTGTCTCACACAGTGACCGAGCAGTCCCTCTGGAAGTCCAACAACAAGACAGAGAGGACAGGGGTCTCCTTTGATGTTGCCTATGGCCCTGTTGTTCAGAGGTTTACTGCCTCTGGATGTGGAGGTTCCGTTTCCATTTGCCACTACTAGACCATGAATCCCTCCTTATCCCTCTTTTAAAGCTGTTAGCATAATCCCATGACATTAGATCTGAATAACGAAGGGCCCGGTTAATGCCTGTTGTGTATTTTTATGCTTCCCTTCCCTTCGTTCCTCCCCAAGGCCCGGCATATTCCCTGCACTCTGAGAGCAAACGCCCTTGTGGGCCAGAGGTGGAGAACACACTGAGGATAACAAGGAGGCAGCTGCCCTGGCAAACATTACAAGCATCTTCTGCCTGGCGCTCGCTGGACCTCGCACAGCGGTGGAGACAAGAAACAGATGTTAAAGTCTCAGCCCTGGATTTTTTGGGGGGAAAGCTGCAATTCAAGCAGGAGAAGACAGAGAGAGCCCAAATGTTGGCACACAACGGAGCTCTTGTTGTCGGCACAGAACAATGGGTGTGATGACCAAGCAGGGGCAGGCACTTAACGCACCCCCGAAGTCATGACTTGAGGGCTGCAGGACACATTTGTGCTGCAAAGAGATTTTTAGAAGATGCTCAAAGCAGGAAACACAGACATTAAGGGGAAGTTATGTAGTATTAGGAGAGAGTTTCAAGGCTGGTCCTCAAGGCCAGCAGGGGGAGAGATGCTGACCATCAAAAACTTTAAGTAACTTTAATTTAGTTTTTGTTCCAATCCCACTTTTCTCCCCAGTGGGGTCCTAAAACTCGGGCTGCCAGGGTCACTGGTGGGGGATGGGGGTAGGATTCCCGGATCCAGGTTGGGAAACACCTGGAGATTTGGGGATGGAGCCTTGTTAGGACAGGCACCTCAGTGGAGTGCAATGTCATAGAGTCCCCCCTCCAAAGCACCCCTTTTCTCCCAGGGGAAAGGGTCTCTGTCACCCGGAGATGAGCTGCAATCCTGGGGGATCCCTAGGTCCCACCTGGAGGCTGGCATTCCTATCTAAAGCAGCTTACAAAAATACAATTTTAAATCACAAAAATAAAAGGGAGAACCTCCCAGAATTGTTTATACACAAAGCTAAACATGCCATATTTCAGGGCCTCTGATTATTGGGGCTATTAATGCAAACACAATTCCATTTATTTGGAAGCCATAGCCTAGGGCAGCCTTTTTCAGTCTTTTGATGATAGAGGAGTCCCTGAAATACCTTCCAGGCTTTGAGGAACCCTGGAATAGAGCTGGAAGTAATGTCAGCTGGGCTCCCTGCTTCCTTGCCTTGCCCAAAGTGAGTGGGTGTGGGAGAAAAGAAGTGGAAGAATGCCACCCTCGGGTCAATGGAAGCATCTGGTTCCTTTCTTTCATGGCAATGCTGGGGGGCCATTAAGGCAGGATATAGGGGAAAGGCCAGAGAGTCCCTGGGGAGTTCTCAAGAAGCTCCAGGGTTCTAGGGAGCCCTGGCTGAGAATCCCTGGCTTAGGAGCTCAGCATTTGGCCCTATGTGATTCATTGAGCTGGCTCAATCAAGGCCACTGGCTGCAAGCTGTGGGTTAAGAGCCAAGGGCCAAGACCCATTTGGCTGTTGCCCTTCAGCTTGTAGATTTGCACCCCTGGCCATGGCCAAGCTTAAATGCCTACAAGAGGAGAGGAACAGAAGCTCAGCACAGATAAACGCATTCCAAGAATTCCTCTCCTTAGAGTCTTTGCATGGCTTTTCAGTGTCATGCTACAAAGCAGGGCTGCCAGGCCCACCAGGGAGTCAGGGGAGAACCTGCCCCACACTCCCGTCATCTCCCACTCTGGAAAGCAGCAGCAGGAAATAAACATGAGGACACTGGCTCCAGAAGTGACAAATGGTCACTCAAGGAATTGCTGGGAACTCTATGTGTGTCACTTCCTTCTTTTTCCTGGAAGTGATGTCATGCCACAGCACATGCCACAGTCATGACCTTCTACCCCTGCCCACAGCCATCCTGCTGGTGTCTGTCAACCAAACTCCCAACATGTGAGCCTGCGCGGTACGGTGGTTAGAGCAGGGGTCCTCAACCTTTCTGACCCTGTGGGCACATTTGCACAGCCAATCAAACTCTCCAGTAGCTCCACCTGACCCCACCTGGTGGTGGGTGGTGCCTTGGTGACCCAGGGAGACCATGTTGGAGACTTCTGGGATTGGAGTGATCTGGGTTCAACGCGCTGCCATGAGCTGCACTATATACATAGCCTTGGGCCAGAGACCTTCTCTCCACCTAATGTCCCTCACCAGGCTGTTACGAGGCTAAAATGAGAAGAGCAGAGATCTGGTGTTGTCCACCTTGAGTTCCTTGCAGGAATGGGAATGTAATATGTAGATCTGAGGGACGGGGAGACTAGTAAGACAGTGTGATGTTGTCAACTCATCCCTGCCCATGCCACACCTGCCATAGTCACATGACACTATCCAGAGTGCTCTACATCAGGGATCCTCAACCTGTGGTCCTCCAGATGTTCGTGGACTACAATTCCCATGAGCCCCTGCCAGCAAATGCTGGCAGGGGCTCATGGGGATTGTAGTCCATGGACATCTGGAGGACCACAGGTTGAGAATCCCTGCTCTACATGCCCTTGGGGGCCATTAAGGAAGTTCAATCAATCCCCTATTATTGATTAATGCCGAGCGGCTTAAATGATGCTGATGATGAGGCTGTCAGGTTAAAGAATGTCCTGGTGTGATTATGTTATCTCTTTAATGCAAAGGTTTACGTCTGCATTAATAGGAGCACAGAGTCTAGAGCAAGGGAACTTAGAATGTGACCCTTTTCCGCATTGGCGAGACCCCATATGGGAGACTGTGTCCAGTTCTGGGTGCCGCAGTTCAAGACAGATATTGGCAAGTTGGACCGTGTTCAGAGAAGGGAGGCTAGGATGACGGAGGGGATGGAATCCATGCCTTGGGAGGGGAGGTTGAAAGAGTTGGGGATGTGTCTCTTGGAGAAGAGGAGGGCCAGGGAGGATACAATAGCTGTGCTGAACTACGTAAAGGGTAGACATGTTGAAGAGGGGGCCAGTCAGTTTACTGCAACTTTAGAGATAAAGACTAGGAGCAACACATGCAAATTAAATATTAGAAAGCAATTTCTGACTGTGAGGGCCGTTCATAGATGGAATAGGCTGCCACGGAGAATGGTGGAGTTTCCATTGGAAGTTTTTAGGAGGAGACTGAATGCGTCAGGAGTGTGTGTCCCTTCATGGTCCCGTCCATCTCTGGCTGATCCTGATTCTGTCCTGCTAGTCTGTTTTGCCAAATGGGTGCAGAAGATGGCATACGGCAATGTAAAAGCATAAAACCTAACGTCACTCACCCTGTTCAGTGGTCTCACACATAATCTCCGTACGGTGTAGACATGCTTATTCTTTGCAAGTGTGTTGAGCTATTCTCATGTTACATCATCATCATTAATTATACTTATTTATCACACAGCTCAGAGCAGGTTACATCCCAGTGAAGTCACATCAAGATGGTAGACAGCAATAAAATATTTACAACTCTTCAACTGAATACAATTCAAACTACAACCAAAATTCGGTCGTCTATTGCAGGGCTAGTCAACCTGTGGTCCTCCAGATGTCCATGGACTACAATTCCCATGAGCCCCTGCCAGCAAACGCTGGCAGGAGCTCATGGGAATTGTAGTCCATGGACATCTGGAGCACCACAGGTTGACTACCCCTGGTCTATTGCGTCATTCTTCTCATGCTGGAAAAGGAGGGGAGAGGAGGTAGGAGGATCTTCCTAGCCCCAGCTGACGGATCAGTAGTGGAGAAGTTGCTTTTGGCCTCAACCATAGGCCTGTGGTAACAACTCTTATTTCACAAGTCCTGCAGAACCGTTCAAGGTCCTGCAGGGCTCTGATCTCATTGGGAACAGCATTCCACCAGCTGGGACCAGGGATGAAATGGCCCTGAACCTAGTTGGGGCAAGTCTAATCTTCTTGGGGC